>NW_013952630.1:236346-248009 GCF_001266775.1 Austrofundulus limnaeus
AAATTCCAGTGAAATATATTTATGTTTGTGGTTGTAATGTGACAAAATATGGAAAAGTTCAAGGGGTATGAATACTTTTGCAAACCACTGTATTTATAATGTAATGTATGGGCCAGTTGATGCAAAAATGCTCCACCTTAAAATGTATACATCTTCTGCCACTTAGTTGGGTCACAAAAGCAACAGGTTTAACAGAGAAACCCAGCCATCTCTCTTTCCAACGACACTTTCCAGCTCATCCTGGGGGTTCACAGGCCAGAGAGAATACACAATCCCCCCAGTGAGTCCTGATTCTTGCCCGGGGCCTCCTACCCGTTGGACGTGCCTGGAACACCTCTAAACGGAGATGTCCAGGAGGCATCCTAATCAGATGAACCACCTCAACTGACTCCTTTCAATGTGGAAAAGCAGCGACTCTATGGACCCTGTAAATTGAGAGCTTTGTCTTTCAACTCAGCTCTTTCTTCACCCCGACTGACCAAAACAACACCCTCATTACTGTCGATCCATATCCAGCTCCATTGTTAATGCACCCAAATACTTAAACTTCTCCACTGGACACAGAGACTCCGACCCCCAAGCTAGAGGGCACATTCCACCATTAAAACCTAAAACCTGTAAAACTTAAAATCATATTTCGATGGGTTGGAATGAGAATATACAGTAGTTTATTGTATTTAATACTTTCAAATAACGTTTCTTTCCCCTCAGGTAAAGAAGGTTCCACTGAACATTAATCAGTAATGTTATGACTAACTGGTGTATACCTTTTATTACTGAATAAAGAAAGTGATAGAAATACAATATATGGCTAAAAACTTCATGCAGCTGCAATGCTACTTATAAAATGAGTTATAACTAAGTGGACTGAGCATTGTTTGAAGCACTATTGGTTTACAAATACATATTGTAACCCAGCTGGTCCCCTACAGCAACTTACCATTTATCCTTTTCTGTCATGTCTGAATGACTAACCAGCTGTACCCCCACTTTTTAGTTCCGTTTATCCAGATGTTACATATATTTCTTCAGCAGAGTTCAGAAATATGTAGGCACATGGACTGGAACACCAATTTTGTGTGTAGCACTGTATGACAACACTAGATGGTGCTCAGTCTCCATCGAATCGACTTCCTCCGTAGAGGCCCAGAGTTGTTCAATGACATGCCTGAATGCAACACTAATAGTTAAGCCTTTGTTTAGCCTTTAACAGCAGTCCTGTCTGGGGTTTGTACTGAACACCCAGCTGTCTTACGCTGCTCTGACAAGAGATCTTGCCTATTGAGATGTTCTTCCTCTGTGAAGACTTACTTTCTTAATGACTTTGTTTATAATTAATTCCAAGGAGAAAACACACACAAACTGATTGGCTTGTGTTTGAGTGCTCTAACCTGTTCTGACACTGTACACATGCATTGCCAATTTACTGCAGTTGTTTGTAATTGGCTTTTACAAAACAACAAGTTTAAACAGTTTTTCTTTTTTTTTTCTATTTGTTCTATAATTTTCCCCACCTTGTCTTTTCTTTCCACATAGGGAGTGGGCCTTCCAGGTCTGGCTGTAAGTAGTACAGTGTGTTGGACATTTAAGATTGATGACTGTCTTTAATAATAACTTTACTTTTAATGGGTACAACTTGGTTTTGGCTGATGCAACACTTGTAAATGTTTTCTTTCATGTTTATTCTCTATGTTATGCCATATATAGGGCACTCCGGGGCCAATTGGTCTCCCAGGTCAAATTGGACAACCTGGTCCAAAGGTAACACACCAGTTTCTTCAGACAAACTTAATGTCTTGATGAAATGCTAACATTCATTACAACAGTCCTTACATATAAGCACTGTTTTTATGCATGACTGCTTTTATCTTTCACCTTCATCAAGGGCATAATGGGACCACCTGGACCTCCAGGACTTCCAGGGCCTTCAGGCAAGCCAGTATGTGTCCATTTGGAATTTGTCTAGGACAAAAACTGTAACAAAGTTGATCATAATTTGAAATATATAGAAAAAAATGGGTGAAATGGCATTTGATTTACTTTTGACTGTATTGTAAATAATCAACTTACAGTCAAATTAACCTCCATTTTGTGTGATTGTAGCTAAGAATGATCCAAAATACATGCTGAATGCTTGTCACAACTTATTGTTCTGCTATTTTTAGATTAGTGTAGAAGTAGCCAAAAACATTCTTTACCAAATGTTAAATGTTAATCAAATATTCAAGATGACCACTACAGCTAACTTTAAAAGGCTATAATTCAACCATTTTAAGACTTATTGAGATGGCATTTGTTGTGGAGTAGCTTTGATTGAAACTGATTGCTGTGCTAATCCCAAATTAAGCTAACAACTAATGCTAATGTTATTTTTACAGAGGGTTGTACTTCGGACATTTTTGCACATTTAATGGTACAGTAGTATCAGAAAGCAATATTTAACCAAATCAAAATGTAAATGCAAAATCTAAGATCTCCACCCATTTATATATATTTTTGGGGGTGTCACCTGGGGTGGCCAATTAGGTAACGAGGGTGGCACTTGCCCCCCAGCCACCTCTCTGGTTTTGCCCCTGGTGGACACCGTCACATTGTGCTATAAATGTGTATGACCCCGACTTTTATGGTGTAAGTACTAAATCAAAGTTGGAAAATAAAATTATGGGAAAACATTTAGTAATTAATTTATTTTTGTCTGTATTATTAGAACCTTATTTAGCATTTAGCTACTGCGTCTTTAACTATATAGTTTCACCTCAGAAGAGGTTACCTCACAACTAGCTTGGTATCCTAAATTGTGACTGGGATGCGCGGCTGCATGGTTAAAGTTAATAATTTCCCAAGGCAACAATGTTTGTCCACTAAAGACTGGTGTAATCAGTGTACAAGCCAATGGGAACCCATTGACCTTAATCAAGCATGTGGTGGTGCAGGCCTAAATCAGCTTCCTTCTAATGCTGGATGAGATTACGATGTAAAACAAAAGCGGTGACAAAGTGCTAATGCCGGGCAGAATGTTTGTTTCAGCAAGAACAGCAGCTATTATGTGTGTTTTTAAATGCATTAAAATACCCACCGCAGCTCAAGCTCGAACAGGTCCCAATGGACAGAAAGTGATGAGGTACTAAAAACTGTTTCAAGAGTTACGCTTTTAAGGTGCATGCACTCCCTTGTGTGCATCTCTGACAGTCTTCAAGAAGGTAGGGAGGAAAAAGTGTCTTCATTGAAAGTGATGTTCCCAGCCCAGGGGAGTATATTTGTTTAGTTTTACTGCTGTCCTAGGACAAATAAACCCCTATTAGATCAGTGGGGTTGTCTCATCTGACTGTAGCAGTAATACATCAGTCCCTATAGATACTTCACTTCCAAACTTAATCTATAAACCGAGAGATGAAAAGATAGAGAGGAAAAGTGGATAGAAAGATGAAAGAAGCGCTTACTCAGCTCAGAAGAGAAGAGGGAACTTTGCCAACTGTGACCAGTGGCTTTTCCTCACCCATGTGTCCATTTCTCTGTCCAGGGACCTCCAGGAAAGTTTATTGGTTTAGATGAAGGCAGTGCAGATTTCCAGGTAAAGTTTTATTTGTATTATATTGTTTTGAACATGATTTTACATTTTGTAATCTGAGTTTTTTTGTTATCTATACATCAGTGTCCTCTGAACTGCCCAGCAGGACCTAAAGGGCCCCAGGGACTGCAAGGTGTTAAGGTAAGGAATTTGTTTGAATATTTATTTTCCCTAAAAAGATTTAAAAAATCTTATATCACCATCCTAACTAAATGTTTCTCTCTAGGGACACAAAGGAAGAGCTGGTGTTCTTGGGGACCCTGGCAGCATAGGGAAAGTGGTGAGCCACGCAGTACACACATCCACTCAAACACCAAAGCATGTTTATGTTATACAGTGTTGCACACTCAGCCACCATTGAGAACCAGAGGAGGCAAGGATTAGTTCTAATGAAGCCCCCTGAGGCACATGACTGCACTAATCTGACTGCGATTAGTCAGGCTGGGCCCTGGTCGTGCCGTCTGCTTGCACCTAGGCAGATGAAAGGGATGGTGAGGAGCCAGGTACATGAAGAGGAGGATGAGAGAGTCAGGGTTTGCACAGCCCTCTCACCTTGCCGCTTTAAGCAGAGCTAATGAGCACACTGCGGGCTCCAAGGGAGCAGCTAGCCAAACCACAGGAGTTAGCCTCTGATCTTTCCCCACAATGAACCCTCTGGCAGCGCTTGATGCTGAAAACGCTCAGCACACCCAGTAACCACGCCTAGTAAAGGTGTGTATATATAACTTACCAAAAATGATGATAATCATTTCAGCCAGTAACATATGCAATAGGCAACTAAACATGCACTTTTTTTCCTTTGGAACTTGGTGATGCCTTTTATGTGTTGAATCAGCTACACAAACACCAACATTATTCTGCTACATTGCAACATATAAATAAAGAACACTATCCTGAATTTAAAAATTCAAGCTGTCTGCCACATCCAATTTTAAATGGCTCTAATTTAGCTGTTTAAAGATCTTTTGAGCTGGAATGTTGTGTGATAGTAACAAAGACTGATCTAAAATCATGTTGATCAACAATAAACAGTGCAGTTAAAACTTGTTTAAAATGGCGGCCACATGGCAGTATCCATCAAAGTTTCTCAAGGAGCTTTTCTATTTGCTCAATGTTGTTGCTGTGTTTTAAACTTGCCTCAATGTTGCACGATTTTCATTACTGTTTTTTTTTTAAACCCATAACTTTAATACACATTTGAGGCTTTATATTTGGTTGTTTATAAACATTTTTACACACTTATAGGTTCTATTTACACCAGATATTGTAGCTGTTAGACAGATATGTGCTCTGTTTTTGCTCTAACTGACTATATTTTATTGCCACATGCAATCCACACACAACTTGTCAATAATCTGGGAGTGGCACCTGGCATGGTGAACTGGGTGCAAGAGGTGTCACGGTCTGTCTGAATGGGTGTTTTTATTTTGGTTTCTCTTCTGGTTTTCTGTCCTGTACTTCTGTTTTCTTCCTCCTGCCTGTCTTTACTCCAGCCCCACCCACTCTCACCTGCTCCTCATGTTTCTCTCCCAGGTGTTTCTTGTTTTAGCTCATTAGTTCTCCTTTATATTCTGTCTTGAGTCCTCAGTCTGTGTCAGAGCTTTGTTGTTCCTGCTCATGCCATTGCCTCATGCTAAGCCTAATTATCTTGTTTGCTGTCAAGCCAGCTTTTTGATTTTGTTTAATAAAGACCTTTGCACCTTTTTTTGCCAAGATCATTTCAGTTCTGCACTTGGGGTTCTAACCTACCAAGCCCTTCATAACAAGGGGTTGCACTTGCCACACTGACCACCCCTATGTCTCTGCCTCTGGTAGAAATATCATCAGGCCTGAGCACATAGTCCTACATACTGGAAGTTAACATGTTCTTTAACATGTCGTTCTTTTGAAGAAAACATTTAAAGCATCTCCAATCTTTCCACACAAACATATGTATTTACTAAATTATCATTATTTAACGAGTCAAATCCCGTTGAGATCACAGATCCCTCTTGTAAGGAAGGCCTGGGCCATAAGGCAACCTAACAAGCATGTTTTTGGCCTATGGGAGGAAACCAGAGAAAACCCACGCAAGCATGAGCATAACATGCAAACTCCACACAGAAAGACCCCAAGTCCGAACCAGAAAACCCTAGACCTTGTTGTGAGGCATCAGTGCTAACCACTAAGTTGTCCTGCTGCCCATTTTACTTTGTGTGAGGTGGAACCGCTATGTTATATACTACAAATTGTGTTTTGGCTATGCAAGTTAACTAAAGCAAACAAAGTAAAAGTGCAAAGCGGATTTAAAAAGTTTACATCAGTGACGGGACAATTTGACGGTGAAACAATTCCATTTCCTAACAAGAGTGTACCTCAAAGTCCATGTGCCTGACTGTTGGAATTGGAATTGGGCTATTAATTTTTGATTAGCTTTCTCCCGCTGGCTAATTAGCTTCAGCAAGATTGCTATCAAGTATGACTCAGCAAGTATACAGCATTCAACCTTCAAAGCGCAGTTATGTTGTCAAAAGCAATTACCATAGCCACCATCTTTTTAACTTAAAGTTTTACATTAAATATGCACATAAGTCAAAGTAAAATGGCCCACATGTCTGAAAGAGAATGTGCAACTAATGCTTGTTTTTCTAATTTATTGTTTTATTTGTATTAATTTATTGATTTTCTTTTATTAGGGATCCAAGGGAGATATAGGCATCTCTGGGGAACAAGGCATACCAGGACCACCGGTATGCTGCAAACATCATTTCATCAATTAAAAGAAAACAATAACATGTCTATTTTAACCTCAGTGCTTGGAACTGGCAATGTTTAAGTACCAATCTTATTGCGTTGTCTTCACTTTTTAGGGTCCAATGGGCCTTAGAGGTTACCCAGGAATGATGGGTCCCAAAGGAGAGGCTGTGAGTGACACACTTATTTTACTACATTTGCATAGCAATGTAATGTCTTTTGGTATTTTGGATTCAAGGCCATTATACTTCAGAGATGAACGCCATAAAGGCACAGCCAAACCTGGCTTCCACTATATAAACACCATTCATTACCAGCAATGGGGACATATGGAAATGATGCTAACACAAATCTCTCTCTTTCTCTAATGAGTTGGGGTTGTCTGGGTCCATAGTGCCTCCATCTGTAGTTAATGATCCGCTGTAGCCATCCGTCTTACTGTTAACATTAGCCGAGTTAGCCAAGTTAGCACCCCGGCTTAGTGCCAAAACAAAAGTAGCTGGCTCTCGGTGCTGCTCCCATTAGTAGAGTGAGTTAAGCACTAATTATCCTTTTATCACAATGAATTGTGGGCTTCTGCAACTTAGCTTTCTTGCTGATATGCGGTGATTGATTGCACTTAGTTGTTTTCCGGCAGGGACCTCGTGGCTACAAGGGCATCGGTGGACCTGTAGGAATCCCTGGACCGCCTGTGAGAAAACACACTCACACACTTAGATAAGCAATACATCTTAAATATTCTAAAGTCTTATTTATTCTGTTTTGCAGGGTGAAGAGGGACCTAGGGGACCACCTGGAGAGCCAGGAGACAGGGGTGATAAAGTGAGAGACATTTTTTTGTCAAAGAAAAAGTTATTTTTCAGAACTTGAATAGGGAAAATGATTCTATTGTGCACATATACTGAGGTAGATGTGATTGATTTTTTTTTTTTTTTTTTTCGCAGGGCAGCCGAGGCATTCAGGGTCCTCAAGGTGCAGTTGGCAAAAAGGGAGTGAATGTGAGTGAAAACACTTGGTTTGTTTGTCGCCATGTGTTTGTTGACTGTGCCAAATGACAAATGAAGTCCGCTGACACTTCTGCCTGCTTTGCCAGGGTCTGCCAGGCATTGATGGAAAAGACGGCACACCTGGAGTACCTGGAATCAAAGTAAGCTTGTGCCTGCCACATGAAATAAAAGAAAACAAAAATAAATAAAGCCCGATTTAAAAGCATTTTTAATATCTCTCTTGTATGCAGGGTGCTCCTGGGCAGCCTGGGATGCCAGGTCCTCCTGGTCCTCAAGGAGCAGCAGTAAGTGATTCTTAATTATTGCAGGGGGTGTTGCATTTGTATGTCACAACCAACATGATGTAGATACTTGTCACTCACACACATTTAGGGCAATCTGGAAGCTAAAACACAAGTTTGGGTGAAACAACCTATATGATAGTGTGTTCTGATTTGTTGGCAGCCATTCAGTTTTCCAGTGACTTATTGACCCATTCTGTTTTAGAATACAAACCACCTTGAAATGGTACACTTATCCCTTTGCAGACCATTTATCACATTCAGACAAGTGGAAAACACGTGTGTGTGTGTGTGTGTGTGTGTGTGTGTGTGTGTGTTTTGGCTAAGGGGTAATGAAGCATGAGAGGCACACCTTTTCTGTGTGATCACTGCTGTCACACCAAGACGCAGAAACTGGACCTCATCTATTTATGTCTATGATACACTTGTCACATGTGCACAAACATAGACACACACACAAACAGTGAGTTGTGTTGTTTTAGTTAATAAGATTTTATATATTTATTCTATTATTATTCCATCTGGTACATAATCTGTGATGGGATAATAGCTGAGAGTCATCCTCAACATATTCTCTGAGTGTTAGCAGAATGTGCAAGAACTTTGTTCAAAATGCTACCAATAACTATAAAAGTCAGTGTGTTTGTGTGTCTGTTAGCAAAAGATCATGTGAACTAGACAAATATGAATTACCGGTAAACTCTTATGAACTAAATATTTGTTCTAAATCTATAGCTGACTAACTTTTAGAAAAAAAAATCAATGGAAGATGCACCACAACTAATCCACTTTAGAATACACAACTATTGGTTTAATTTCAGCAAATGCACAGATGTTAAGCTAGAAATTGTTGTCGTAGAAGCTGAGTGTCAGTCACAATGCACACTGTAAAGTCTTGTTAATTGTGTCTGTAGGGATTACCAGGATCCCCAGGGGCTAAAGGAGAAGCTGGAGTTAAGGTATGTGCTTTTTCACATTGGTTCATATTTCCCATTTATTCGAGCATTTTTTTGTGGTTTTATTATTCATGTTATCACGTTTTGTTAAATTATTTATTTATGTTTATATACAAAACTCTTGACAGGGGGAAACAGGCCCTAGGGGTCCTGCTGGCCTGGCTGGTGCTCCTGGACCTTTGGTAAGATTATTGTATGTATACCAAACTTTTATTATGCAACAGCGGGACAATTCTACTAACTTATTGCATCGTTGCTAGGGTGAGCCTGGTATTCCTGGTGAGCCTGGTATGGCAGGGGTCCCTGGACCTAAGGTAAACAGCAACAAAAAATAGTTTAAAACAACAAAAACTGCTGCCTTAAATCAGACTGACTCACTTGCAATGACTTCTGTAGGGAGACAGAGGCCAGCGGGGACCAGTAGGGCCACAGGGTGCAGTTGGCAAACCTGTAAGTCACATTATTATTACAGTTTTTTTTCCCAAGTACATTTTAAAATGAATACAGGATGTACATTTAACAGATTATTCCTACAGGGAAGCAAGGGAGAAAGAGGGCCCACTGGTGTTCCAGGTGCACAGGGCCTTCCTGGGATTAAGGGAGACAAGGTCTGGACTTTTCTGTGTATGAAAAATAAGTTATATATCTGCATGAAAGCTGTAATGTAACTAATATAATAATGTAGTTAGGTCGACCTGTCCATTGGGGGCAGTGTTTATCTGCGACTAGAACTCAACTGAATCCACAGCAGATTATTGAATGAGGCAAGCAATATAAATGATAATTCAAGCTTCCTCATCTTCCTTGTTTTAGAGTTGAGACAACATTTTTTTTTACTTTTCAATCTCTAGTGTTACCGTGTTTGATCAGTAAATAATTTTTAAGGTGTGTGTTTTGTAAGTAATCATATATTCTGGATCACATTTACATTTCCTTTCCTCTCAGGGCTTTCAAGGCAAAGTTGGTTCAAAGGGGGGAATAGTAAGTGATACATATTTCTTAATGCATCTATTTAAAATGGGTTGTCAGAAACAGAAAACCAGAAGCAAGATGCTCACAAATCCCTTTATTCTCCTCCTCCATAGGGTGACCCCGGTGTCGAGGGACTGGCCGGTGAGAAAGGTGAAAAGGTAAAGATTATTAACACACAGTCCAAAGATGTTTCCAGCTTTTTGCTATAAATAACCATAACAAAGTCACTGAATCTTAAAAAAAAACTTTGAGTATTTAGTTAAGAAGGTTTAAACAGTTGATTCAGAATACATCAAAATAGAATGAAAAAGTGGAGAATATATCCAAACCATAACAAAGTTAAAAAGATGATGCCTTTTAAAAAAGAAAATTTGCATACAACTTCTTGTAATAATCCAGATGGCTAGTAGGTTGTTTACATGACGGTGAAGCAATGATGCACGTTACTCTTTGAAGTCGGATTTCAATATTCATTTACAACATTCTTTCTTCAGTTACTGCTGGTCGTGAGCTCTGAAGCATTAACACTAGGGATGATATTAAGATAATGACTCTGTTTTTTTCTGTTGCAGGGTATATCTGGTGAACCTGGACCTAAAGGACAGGTGAGACCATAGAAAAGAGGTGGTTGTTGGACTTTTGTTCTCATTTATTTCTGATTAGTTAACAGTTTATTTTTTCCTCTTTATAAATCATTGTTTTTTTAAAAATGTTCTTCTATTTTTGCAGCAAGGAATTAGGGGTGACCTCGGGCACAATGGACCCACTGGAGACCCCGGTAAGCCTGGAGATCAGGGCCCATCAGGGCTATCAGGTCCAAGGGGACTTAACGGCGAGCGAGGGGTACCCGGCATGCCAGGCATTCCGGGGCCACCAGTAAGTTCATTTCTGCTTTCTATACAGCATTTATATTTGCTCTTTTATATCTCTGCAATTCTCATTCATCTCTTCTTCTCTCCAGGGACGTGATGCATCTGACCAGCATATTATTGAAGTGGTTCTAAAGATGATGCAGGGTGAGCATCCAGAGCTGAATATTTACCTTTGATGTCTGCAGGGTAGATTAGATTAGCTCATTTTCCAAAACTGCTTTCATCTCCTCAGCAGTCAGTTGCCAGCTATCAAAGGTTAATAAAAAATGATTATGGTATGATTTTTCTTTTTTTCTTTTTTTAACAGAGAAGCTTACAGCGGTAGCAGTGAGCGCAAAGAGAGCCGTGCTTGGTGGTGCAGGTGTAATGGGACCTCCTGGGCCTCCTGGACCTCCAGGATCACCTGGCTCTCAGGGTCCACATGGTTTACCAGGTCCCCGTGGGGTACCTGGTATCATCGGAGCGCATGGGCAGATTGGAAACACAGGGCTCAAAGGTAAAAAATAAACAGCATGATACATTTGCAACACTTGAATGGGTTTTGTTAACATCTTCCCATGTTCCATGTTGCTTAGGGAAGAGAGGGGCAAAGGGGCAGAAAGGAGATCCAGGTAAAGCTCACCCAGGACCACCAGGGCCCCCAGGAATACAAGGTAGGAACTATGTTATATGTGAGTTGTGTTGAGCTCAAAAATATCTAACAATTTTTAAACTATTGTAGCAAGTTTCCATACAAATTTAACATCTTAGACCATATACTGCCAGCAGAACTGTAAATGAAGCATAATTATGCAGAAAATAAACAGTAATGCTTACTTAGTTGCTTGTTTAACGTATTAGAACAGAAAATCCAGGGTGTAAACTAGAATGTGACATTGGGATGGCACGACAATGTTGACATCTTTATGTTGTCACATAAAAGTATATAAAAACAAGCGTATTTGGTCACAGCAATTTGGCATATTTGCGAGGGAAATATTGAAAAAAAAAAGATTTTTGTTTCCACTGACCAACAGTTGGCACTGGTACCAAAACACAGAGATATGCTGTTGGACCAAGTGAGCACACTTTCATTTGATGCTGGAAATTGAAACCAGCAGGAACTGATTAAAAAAGTTGCTATGATGCATTTTTAGAGCCAGCATCTGTGCACAGGCAATGTAGGGTCATGGTGGCACCCGACCTCACTTTTATGTAAGGATTAACTAATTACAGCTAAATGTTTTAGAAAATAATAACCATACTACTACTACTACTACTACTACTACTACTAC
>NW_013952630.1:248044-250479 GCF_001266775.1 Austrofundulus limnaeus
TAATAATACAGCAAATTTAAGGCAGCAAGGTAAGATTCCATTTTGGATTCAACCTCTGGATTCCAGGCCATGGTCTAACTACAGCATATACAGTCTTTGAACCAAACACATAATATTAAAATGGATGGCAGGTTGAAGTAGTTAAAAACACACAAAAAATGTTATGCTTCTAATTGTTTTTTATGCAAATGTTTGTGTCAAAAGTACTTTGATTTGCTAGTGAGTACAGGACAAATTGATTTCCTGATGGCACAAAAAAAATAATAAAAATCATACACACTCATCATACACATACCCAGAATGTTGCTTTGACTCATTCCTACATGTTTGAGAAGTCCTTGAAGCTGTTGTGGTAGCTATGTGGGGCCATACCTAAATGCTTGCTGGTACAAAGCACCGCCCGTTTACCCAAAGCCCCACCCTGCAGTTCAGTCTGCAGCAGAGCTCGCGCCACACAGAGCTCCCCTGTCCCAAAGCACTGACGCAAAGACGCGTTGAAGTGGGAGTGTCTGAAACAGTCAAAGGTTTTTAAAGAGACAGAGGCCGATTTAAATGAGTTTAGACAGGCTATGATGCAAAGTCAAATTTATTTTTGATACAGCATTTTCATAACAACTGAAAGTACTTGATTGTGGTATAGAATTGAACTATGTGCCTGGAAAATATGTAATATCCCTCCACACACACACCAGAAAAACAAAGACAAACAAAAAACAACAATTGTTTAGATGTTGACTCTTGTTGATTCACATCGTTTTCATCTTGCTGCTGTACAGTATATACAAACAATACATTTTCTAATATGTTTAGCTGTAATAAGCTATTTCACGCTTCAAAAAACCTCATGTAAGACCATGAGTGTGTGTGGGGGAGGATGCGTGAGTTAAATCCCCGCATAGTGCAGGCACTCTGGTTTAAATATGTTGTCAGGTGTTGAAATCTGATCACAAATTATATTCTACATGATTCATAAACGTTAAATTCGTCACCTGTCTAAACACCGAACAGTCCCTAGCATCAATTCATTTTTTTAAATTCTCAGCAAAAAAATAAATAAAAATCTGTTCTACAGCATTGTTTTAGCTAAAAACTATTCAGCAATCGTCCACTTGAGTATATATATATATATTTTTTTCACAAAGTTGGTTTTCAGTTGCAGTTTGTCACAGTTTAATATGCGTCAACTTTTTCCACCTCAGCTGATTGTAAAAAAAAGAAAAAAACATGAGCGTCGTACTGCATGTAGTCAGGATTTTTATAGAGCGGTTTGAATTGTTCGTTAAAAGAAAAATGGTGGATGGGAAGGCTTAGGTATGAGAAGACAAAAGGGACAATAAGCAACTGAAGGACTTGGCATTACATCTTTTGCCACAGGAGAGGCCGCTGAAAGGATTTTTAAAGGCATCATTAACTCCAGTCATTTAACAGATGCTCTTGAAAGAGAATGTGAAAGGATTGCAACAGTACACGCTAATTCAACACATTGTACACAGACAGATAACTTAAAAAAAAGAAAAAAAAGGTACAACATGTAATTCAGCAGTGCCATCGCAGTCTGTTTTGGTTGTTTTCATCGTCAACATAAATCTTAGTATTTTTCTTTTTTATTTCACAAAATCAGTGAGAAAAACTTGTTTTTCTACAGGTCCTCCTGGTGTTGACGGTGTAGCTCGAAATGGAAGGCCTGGTGAGAGAGGACCTCAAGGAGTAGCCGGGGAGGCCGGTCGCCCCGGTAAGGCGGGACCCCCAGGTCTCCCAGGGTACTGCGAGGCAGCCATGTGTCTGGCTGCGTCTGCATACACCTCGCAGAGATTACAGGAGCCGGGAACGATCAAAGGACCCAATGTTTAGAAACTCAGCTCTCACATCAGCAGCTCATAACCCCCCCCGAGAGAGTGGGAGAAAAAAAAAAAGGAAAAAAAAAAACGAGAGCAAAGCCACTCTTCTCTGTCGGACAACAGTAAAAATGAGAGGTGTGGACAGTGACGGCGCGATGACTGGATGTTTAGCCCCCTCGTCCCGCTTAGATTTGACAACCGGAAGTCTTGACTGGTGGGACATCATGATCCTAATCCCACACATCACCATGACAACAGCAGCTCGCTGCCATCTACATCCTTTTAACATTCTTTTTTTTTTTTCTTATTTTTTCTGGATGATGTCAGTGTCAGTCCCTTCCAAATATCCTTTCGCTGTTCCAGCAGTGACACAGGAACAGATTCAGACTGTGTCTCCTTGTCTCCCACCAACACATCATCTGCAGTTTGGGCCGAGAACAGCTGAATATCCAACATGATGAAGGATGCTTTTTTTTTTTACAACCATGTATTTGTTACACATACATGCAATATTTTTGTGTTTTAATTTATGAAGCTTTAAAATGCACAAAAAGTCCAATAAATGATTTTAATCTACATTTTCACTCAGTACTGTAT
>NW_013952630.1:250609-252474 GCF_001266775.1 Austrofundulus limnaeus
ATATATATATTAGAAAAGTTACTGCAGCTGCTTTTCGACATATGTGCCAGTGAAGTTCTGACAAATCACACAATGATTATAAATTGTGGTATATGGGTTTATTCATTTTTTTGTTGTGTTTTGGCCTTAACTGACAGTGCGGGTTGGCCAAATGAGCTTCAGCTGTGATTCATATGACTGATTATTGATACTTTTCTATATTACAGTCAAGCTGCAAATACAAATTGATGGTAGAATATGATTTTTGTGCTTATTAACATTTATTTGAGCCCTCAATGTCTCTTTGTTGGAAAAGTTCGGAGTTGCAGTACAAATTTTGGATGTTGTGCAGTTTAATGGACTCGTTGGACACTTGGATAAAATTCATGGATATGTTTACATAAATTACGTCTTAAATAACTGTTTTAAGCTATTTTTAAATCAGATTTGAACTGATAATAGTTGAGACTTGATGCTGTAGCCTCATAGAGTATATACCTCCTTACATTTATGTAAGGAGGTATATACTCCACCATACCACCATACCACCATATTGTACCACCATATTCTGTAAATAGGTTATGCATAGGGTCTATAGGTTGTAGGTTTATACAATATAACATTCCAGAAAAAAAAAACTGTGTGAAAAAAATCATTTTGATCTTGATGTATTTTAACTTATATAACCACATACTAGTTAAAGTTAAAATAATTCTCTTCTCAAGCTAAAAATTCAGATTGTTGTCCTTACATAAAGACCAAGCTTTAAAATGTACTCCAAAGTGTTAAACTATGTTAAATTAAATGCTGTTCTTAAATGTATTTTAAGGTATTTTAGGCATTGTGGGGCCTTGAGGAAGCTAACAATAATGTATAACACAGGCTGGAAAAATATAGACAAAAGTGACCAATTAAACACAATGCAGGAAATGGAAACAGACACAGAAAACAAAAACAGGAAAAGTAGAAACAAACATTACCAAATCTTTCCGATTATATAATTTCAATCTGTAACAGGTTGTTAAGGAGGCAAAACTATGAGGCAAGGACAACCACATGGAAACTAAAATACAACATAAATCCCAAAACTTTAAAGACATGCATAACAACTAATGTATCACCTGCACTGAAACAACTTTTTACTGAAGACCCTGTCACATCACAACATATCTTATGCTAACTTATTAACATTTTTTATGTCTAAATTACTAATAAAAGTTATATATTTGATAGGTTTTTGAGCATTACCGTATTTACAGGCCTAAAATAGTAGTTGATTTTTTTTTAATTCCATCTTCAACGTAGATGGAATTAAAATTTTCACAAGTTGACATAAGTTGTCTAAAACATCATAGTGTGACAGGGCGTTAAATAATTTGTCATTCCTTAAACTACACTTGTAAACACTGCACTGTTTTTAGAAATGTTTTTATTCACATGCAAATGCAGAAGACAACCTGAAACACTGTAGTAATTACATCAGAACTGTATCTGGTGCTGTAACGCTGCCACAAAAATTCACCGAAACAGGAAACAAAACATGGAGCATGCATATAAAGCCTATGCAGTCTGTAAACACAAGGTGTAAAAAAAATAATTAAAAACAAAAAAATAATAATAATAAAAAAGATGATAGGAGAAAGAACCAAATAATTTTGTAGACTGATGAAAAAAAGTCACATTAAACTACAAAACCCCAAACATACAGGACAGTATTGACTGGAAGTCAGGTCAGTTTAAATGCCAACATAATAAAAACTGTTCAGGCCCATCTAAAAATGGATGACTAGAGGATTGGGGATTTTTTTCTTTATTTATTTTGTGTGTGTGTGTGTGTGTGTGTGTGTGTGTGTGTGTGTGTGTGTGTGTGTGTGTGTGTGTGTGTG
>NW_013952630.1:254315-255401 GCF_001266775.1 Austrofundulus limnaeus
GTGTGTGTGTGTGTGTGTGTGTGTGTGTGTGTGTAAATCCCTTGGTTTCACTTTGTTTTTGTTTTCAGCGAGCTTGTTCTGCCATTGCTTCTGGTTTCTTATTCTGCATTTTTTGTTACCTGTCCAGCCTGGCAGTTTTGGGTTTTGTTTTTCGATGTTCTCAACCAGTGTTTTCCTCAGTGATTCTTGTTTTTTTCAGCTACATCCCCACTTGTCTGCAGTGTGTTCTTACCCCTGTTTCTCAACCAACTAACATTTGTTACAAAACAAAATTTCCATGTGGATACAAGGCTGTGACAATAAAAAGCTTTTTGCGAAACAAAAACACAATTCCTGTGTGGAAGGGACATAAATAAATCCAGACTACAAATTGAAAACACTGCAAACACACAGAATAATATGCAGATGCATATCAAAAACATAAAATATTGGTAACCCTTTATAATAATGACACCTTATTCATCCTTACTTCATCAATAATAGTTGACCTTGAAAACATCATTAATTGACGTTAATTCATACCTACTAAGTTATATATTTCTCTAAWTGCTCGAAAAATTTAGACTTGACTGATTTTGGTCTGCTTTATACAGGTGAAAATGTGACTTTTCAGGGGTTTCATCTACATGAGTAAATGTGTGAAAAAAGCTTAAAGGCTTCACTTTGCAACAGGGTTCACAACAGAAACTTAGCTAACTGCCTTATGTACTGCAGGATTTGTACATAGTCAATTCAAATGTTTTCTAACAATTAATACATGTCCAACACACGACCTGAAAGTACATTTACTGTATATGATCATTACAAATATACACAGTATATAGAATAAATAATTCATGAGTTAAGCATGAAGTACTGAGCATGTTGGTTGTGGAAGTAATTAACCTTGTTAAAAATGTGTTAAATAACATCCTTAAGTCATGATGATTTTAGGGTTAACTAACAATTTACTACTGATTAAATCTAAATAAGGTGTTGCTATTATTAAGTGCACACAGTTAATCTTCAGTTTTAGTTTTACATTTGCAATTGACACTCATTGTGCTTTTCATTGTTGTATTTGTGCAGGTATATACATATATATAT
>NW_013952630.1:255687-259084 GCF_001266775.1 Austrofundulus limnaeus
TGTATATGGGCATGTTTTAGCACATTTTATTCTTATTATTTTTATTTCTTTTAATCTGTATTTGCACTGCTGTGGGAGTGGCTCTAATCTTGTTTTACACCCGTGTAATGACATTGAAGGCATTCTATTCTATTCTATTCTATTCTATTCTATTCTATTCTATTCTATTCTATTCTATTCTATTCTATTCAAAGCAACACAGTAGTTATCACAAGAAAGAAATGAAATACCACACATACCATAAAGTAACTACAAAGTAAATCAGCTAAGGCTTTCTGCGTGTGGTCCCCTAAAAAAAAAAAAGGTGTTTGGCCTTTAAGTTGTGTGTCCAGTCACCTAGTGTCTAATTAATTTATGCTCTGAGAAGCATCTGGAGACTGGCTGACACAACACAGATTAAAATGCTAATTGTATTAAGGAAAAAAAAACACAAGAGGCACAGCCACTATTAAAAGCTTCTTTAATTCAGTTTAACATTTCCATAGAGTTTGCTTTTTTTGTAAAAGTTTGACTAACATCGTTCAAAAGCCAGAGACAAAAAGGAAAAAGCAACTAAATGAGTTGAAATATAAAATTAAAATGTTCAAATGACAAAGGAAAAAAACTGAATGCAGTAAAATGTAACATTCCAAAGTTGTGATGTTTCAGAATATTGTCTTGATTAGTGTTGTGATTGTGAGGCCCAGGCGGCTGTGATCAGTGGTTGTGCTTTACAGTACCTGTAATGAACGGACTTCAAATTTGTCCATTAAAAAGAGACATTCTTCCACAAGAGGTAAGTAGAGCAAACAGGTGGTCACTACAACTAGTTTGGAAATGAGATGAGAATCTATAAATGGTTTCATTTCCAAATGTATTGGAGTCTAAAGAACAAACACAAAAGCCAGCCTATTTCCTGTATAAGGGCAATTTTCTTCAATAAATAATTTGGCTTTTACTGACCATGTGCTTCTGTTATAAAAGCTTATAAACTTTAGATTATAAAATTCTTTATCATTTGTTGCAGAAATAACTACTAGCATTTTTAAAAAAAAGTAGAAAATGATTAGTTGGCCCAATATCAAAAACTTCTAAAAGTATAAAATGCCAATATATATACATATAAATATGTACAAAACAAGCAATCCATCAAGGAGGGCATGAATGCAAAATGACATCTGTTTCAACTGAAAGGAAATATGTTTCTAGAGATTTTCTTTTCTTTCTTTCTTTTTTTTTTACAAGATAAACTCAAATAGTTGTCAGTCAAACCTCAGCCACCAAGATGATTAGAAATGCATAGGTTGTACTCAGAATGGAATTGTTTGAAGAAGGAGCAACAAAGATAGGAGGCATGGAGGCAAAACTCTGCAAAAACAGTCTGTTTTCTCTTTTTGTAGGTTTAAACAAAAAGAAATTCCAATGATCACTTAAAAAATCTAATCAATGAACAAAACAGATCAATGATAAACAACCTAAAAAATACATTTAGTTACTAGCTTAGGTTACTTGAATAAACTATAATGTGAAAAGTGTCTTGAAACAAATTACAGACCACAATATGTAAAAATGAATGGACATTCAAGCAGAAAGAAAACGATGAAATGAAAAGTGGCTTCCTGTATGTTTTTACAAGCCTCAGTTCCAGCAAGACCTTTTTCTCAGATCTTTGGTAGAAATCAGTTGACAAATCTCTTTGTCTGCGCAACAAGAAAGGTAATCTCTGTTTTTTTTTTTATTCAATCTCAGGTCAGATTAAATATAATCAGGTCATCATTCTGGCTTCTCCATAAACTGTAGTCTTTTTGCTGTGGGCCCAAACCCTTGACCATCATTTCCTTTGCAACCCTTTACCAGGGGCCTTTCATAGGTGGACCTTTGGGGCTGTATTCCACTTGGTGGCTCATACAGTCTGAAGGATTACACCGACCATTGGTTCCTTTCGTTCCAGGAGGTCCAGGAGGGCCTGGAATTCCAGGAACACCTTGCTGGCCAACAGGACCAGGGGGTCCCATTTTGCCATAGCCAGGGGCGCCTGGAACACCTGGAGGATAAAAAAAAGGTAAAAAACAAAAATACATTGTCACTGAGGTTGAAACATTGGTAAGGGGAAAGAAAAGTGACAGTTAAACAAGTAAAGCAATTAAGTTGTGATAATCTATTTTTCTTCGGTATATTTTTGGCTCATATTTCATTCCACATTTTTTGCGCTGTTTTAATAATTTCTACATCAAAATATTTTGCTCCATCAGGACATTCAGGCTCTGAATTTTAGTATTTTAGTAATTTTATACTTTTTGAGATATTTTTGGGCTTTTTCAGCCAATTTTTACTCATTGAAAACAAATGAACTGTATTCAACATCTTCAAAGGAGTTATAAATCTTTTACTGCACTTTTCATATTTTGTGTTGGTCTTGCTTTTTAAACTTCTTTGTGCTGATTTAAGCTTTATTTAGTTTTTTATTTTTTATTTATTTTTTTGCTATTTTGTTTCTGCTTTTCAGCTATAGTTCTACTCTTTTCAGCAATTTCTGCTATTTTAAACATTTTTTTTTACTTCTGTCAGTATCATTCTGCTATTTAGGTTTTTATGCTTCTTCCAGCTGTTGTCTGATAATTTCAGCTGTTATCTGCAATTTTAGCTATTTAGCTAATAGCTTGTATATTTTCATCTTTTTTGGCATTTTACCACTTAATTTAACAAACATATGCTATTAATTCTTGTTTTATTTTTCTTTATTTCAGCTTTTCAGCTACTAATGCTAATGTCAGAGTTTTTGGGCTATTTCACAACAAATCACATTTTTTTCCTGCAAAAATCTGTAAGCCTGTTGTATTCACACTGGATTTTCACAGGAAATTAATTATTTAGTTTATTATAACTTATGCTTCAGTCTTTTCTAAGGATTACACAAAATAAAACCAATTCAGAGAATGCATACAATATGTGCAAATTAATGGATATTTGCCTTAAGTTCAAATTCAAGTTCAAGTTTACTTTAGTGTCAAAATCTGTGTAACAGGGTTAGCACAGAAGTTGAAATTGTGTTTCACCAGTCTCCAATGTGCAGTTAAACATATTAACATATTGATAAGACATTGACATTACCCCCCCCCACACACACACACACACATACCCACACAATGTGCAGTAACATTACCCCCCACCCACACACACACACACACACATACCCACACAATGTGCAGTAAGAAACTTAACATATTGATACACGAGTTTACATTCTCACTCTGACATGGTCACTCATAACACACACCCATGCACAAATATACTCATTGATATAACACACACACTGTAATACCCCGCGTAATAAAAATACTGATGGACACTAAATACACAACCATACACACACACACACACACACACACACACACACACACACACACACACACACACA
>NW_013952630.1:261069-270506 GCF_001266775.1 Austrofundulus limnaeus
AGTGAAACCTGGTAAACAGGAAAAAAATATTATTTTCATGAAAACACTTGCTTTTTTCAAACCCCAAATCTAGTTAAGTGCTTCATGTAAAGTGAGTGCAGCTGCTAGTTTTCTAATTTAGCCAATGCTATCTGAACTCTTTGATGATTAGGATTCTTGGATAGGCTGATTTGGCTGGAATAATTTATACTGCTATTTGTAATGAGGACGAAATGAGAACAATGACAAACTACTTTCATCAGTCTGGCAATTTATTAATCAACAAATTCAAACATTTAAAAATAATTTGCTAAAATTGTTTGAATTATGATAATGCTGGGTGTAATATCAGGAAGAGCTCGTTATTGTGTGGAACACACTTTGAATATAAAGTAGAGGATTGCTGAACATTTAACAGTCCCAGCAAAGAAGGAACAAGAGAAATGATTAAAGGCCTAGCAATCCATGATGGACTGTCTTAACTCAGTATAAAAAATGAAACTGAGATATATCCATTTTACTGTGCTAAGGTGAACTGGTTGTGGTAGCCATCTTGAATTGAACTGACTCCAAAACTAGTTATAATAATATATATTATAACCAGTGAATAGTTTCTGATAGTTTTACTATAATCAAAATGATGCTTGATGAAACATTTTGCTGTGGTTTGTGAATATAGAAGGGACAAATGGTTCCTTGAAGGGATGTAAATCTTGATGAGCTGTTTGTTTCATAGAGCTGGTTCAATAGAACCATTCCATTTTGAACAATTTATACCACCCATTATCTATTGTAAACCTGCTTCTTCCTTTCAGGGTCACAGGGGTCACTGGTGCCCATATCCAGCAGTCACAGTGCAAGCAAAGGTCACAAGTCCATCACAGGGCCACACATAGAGACACACAACCATTCACTCTCTCCTAGGGAAAATTTAGAGCTATCAATTAACATAAATGTCATGGTTTTTTGTCTGTGGGAAGAAGCCAGAGTACCCAGAGAGAACCCACACATGCACTAAGAGAACATGCAAACTCTACCCATAAAGGTCCTTGGGCCGGGATTTGAACCAGCGATCAGCTCGATGAGAGGCATCAGCTCTACCAACTGAACCACCGTGATTCCACAGTTACATCATCATGTAGGAACATGCAGAGGTCTAAAGTAATTGAGTACATTTACTTTGTTACAGTACTTATTTTTTGAGCATTTGTAATTTTGACCTGTGTTTTTTTAAATCGTAACATAATTTTATTTAGTTACATTTAAAACCTTGTTTATTTACCATCCAACACTTTAAAAATTAAAATATGACTGGAACTCATAGATTATTATGCACTCAAAAATACATTGGTTTGAATTCTATTTTCTATTTAAGTACTTTTACTTTTACTCAGTTATTTCTTTGAAGTACTTTATATAGCTCTGGATATGACGTTATCCCGTATGCCATACGTGATGACATCATCACATCACATGGGCAGTACCCTGCATTTTGTCAAATGGATTGCCCCTCCCCCCTTCCCCCCAAGTTGCTGTACTCCACCCTGCTGTCTGTTTTCTGTGAAAAAGTGAGGGAGGAGTGATTGTCTTTGTGGTAATCGATGAAAACAAATATGTGAAGTAAAGGAAATAAAATTGTGAACAGCTCTTTATTATCTTCCATTCGGTTTGTATTGTTCATTGTAAGGAGCTGTTCAAAAAGTCGTTCACAAACGTCACACATCTATTTGTGAAATATTTTTCTCTCATGACCAATAAATTAATACGTACATTCACAAACACTAAAGCAGCCCAGGCCAACCAGTCGATCACGATCGATGGGTCGATCTTTAGAAATTAAAAGTTGATTGCAGAGCAATCGGTCACCAATGCTAATACTAACTTTTAACATTGCAGCCTTAAACGCACTCTTGTAGAACGTAACATTTGTTTGTTTAACATTGCAGCCTTGAAAGCACTCTTAGCAATGTTTGTTTAACATTGCAGTCTTCAAAGCACTCTTTGCAATATTTGTTTAACATTGAAGTCTTCAACGCACTCTTTGCAACATTTGTTTAACATTGCATTCTTGAATGCACCCTTGTCACGTTTGTTTAACATAGCATTCTTGAACGCGCCCAGTCTCGCAAGTTTTGGGTGTGGGGACACGGCTGATTTCATCAGACTTTGGTTCAGTAGCGGTCGGAGATATCTGCGCAGAGAAACATGGCTGGAAAACAAACGAACAAGTAAGCAAAAACGTATTATTTTCACCCGGAGTGGGAGGATGAGTATTTTTTTTTGTTTATTCTAATTCGAAGTCTATTTGCCTCATCTGTAATTTGAGCACCGCCTTACCCAAAAAGGGTAACTTGGAGTGGCATTTCAAGATGATGCACAAACAGTACGTGACGGATTTGCCTCCTAAAAGTTCATTACGGGCTCAGAAAGTGAGGGAGCTAAAAAGCAAGCTAGCAGCCCAGCAATCGATTTTCACTCGGCCCAACACAAAAAGCAAAGCTGCTACGATAGCTTCATACCATGTTAGCCGGATCTTGGCTCAACACAAGAAGGCTTTCGATGATGGAGAAGTCATGAAAGAAGCGTTTATTGAGGTTGCAGATGCACTTTTTTCGTGATTTTAAAAATAAAAGTGAGATCAACATGATCAGTTCTGTGAGCACCTTCAAAAGCAGGCTAAAACTTCTCACAAGTCAGCTGCAACGCAGGGACCTGCAAAACTTTCCACACATGGAGGCAGAGCTACAGCGTCAAAGAAATGAAGTCACACAGCTGAACAGTGCACACTATTCCAAGCAGGTTCAGAGCATCTCACCAGAATTTGAGAGACGATTTACTGACTTTTCCTCCATCGAGCCTGTTACCAGCTACATGTTGCTTTTGAAAATGTCAATGTGGATGACATTGTGTCCAAACTGGTGTCCATGTTTCAGCTGGTCAGCTCTGTTGTTGAAAAGGAGGTTTTGACTTTGCAAAATGGCATTGGGATCAAATCCAGAACATCACCTGGCATGGATGGAGAGCTCTGGAGTCTGCTGTCAGAGGAAAAATATCCCAACATCTGAAGATGTGCTTTGAACTTGACAGCACTTTTTGGATCAACCTACCTGTGTGAGTCTGCTTTTTCACATGTGAAAATCATCAAGTCCAAGAACAGATCCACAATGACTGATGATCATCTGGAGACCTGCCTGCGCCTCGCAACCACCTCATACTGCCCCGCCTATGACATCCTGGCCTGCTCCTCTCAGAAGTCCAACTAAGTTATATAAATTTATTTTTATATAGCTTGCATAAAATAGTTGTCTCCTCTACTTGTCACAATGTGTCTGTCTGTTGTTTTTTTTATTACCTTTTAGACCAGATTAGTGTGTTATACACTGACTGGCACCTTTGTGTTATTTATTTATTTATTTTGCAGTTTGGATGTGCCCTTCATTTTCTGTACCTAATGTGGCTGTGTGTGTGTGTGTGTGTGTTTTGTCTTACAGGTGGTGAACAGGTGGAATTCTCTGAATGGCCCTTTGAAGCCAGCAGTCTGGACCAGTGAGGGACTGAGCCCACACCTGCAGGTGACACACCATCGTGATGCACAGAGCCAGCTGCCTAGTTTTAATATTCAGGTTTTGTTGATGTTTGAAATAGTTGTTGGATATTTGTGAATCAGCACCTTTGTAAGTCACTTTTTGTGAATAGTTAGTGTAAATGAGAGAGTTTTATATTGTTCATTTCAGTTGTTTATTCATTTCTGGATTTTTTTCATTGTGAGTTTTTCAAATAATGTTTTCTTTGACTTTGAAAAATGGATGGCAGTCTTGTTGTAGCCATGTTGGCCCTAATAGTTTTTTTTTGTTTTGTTTTTCCCCTGTATGGAGAGAAGAGAGGAGAGATCCTTAATTAAATGGGGACCAGTTCCCTGCTCCAAAGTTATTTAAGTCTGTGGTTGTCTAACTGCGCAGGTTTCCAGCCCTTATACAGTAGCTCACACATCCCAGTGAGTACTAATTGAAGAAGGTAAAAAAATTATCCTCTTTGTTCCACCACAATTTTATGTTTCTCTGTCAGGAGTTAAGTAAGGGTTTTATCTTTTATTTTCTTTTTTTGTAGGTAAATATATGGTTAAGTAGATAAATTTGTTTGACAATACTTAATAAATAAAACTAGCAACACATTGTGTTCTGCTTTATTTTCTTTAAAGAAGGTAGGAGTATGGAGATAAAAAAAATATATATATGTTTTTTGATACTGAGACTGGACGAGTAGATCTCGGCAAACTGCCGACTTCAAAAGTAGATCATGGTTCAAAAAAGGTTGGGCACCCTTGCACCAAAGCTATTCACGTTTTAGTGGTGAAAGATTGAACTTGCAATGTTGCCATTTCTGATTCAATTGATTCGTGAGACTGTGTGTTACATCACCTGCTGGTCCAGGGGGTCCTATATCTCCCATCTCTCCGACACCTTTGTCACCCTTTACTCCAGGTGGTCCTTGTGGTCCTACAAATAGAAAGACACACTTTCTGGCACATTGTTGCTAAACATCGATCAGTATTTAAACTGTGACACTAAGTGGGCAGCAAAAAAATCACCTGGAAGTCCCTGCCCTCCTGGCCGTCCTTGCCTGCCAATCTGTCCCGGATGTCCAGGAGCACCTGGGGGTCCGGGATTACCTGGGGTACCATCCTTCCCCGGGGGTCCTGGTCGACCAGGTGATGACACCATTTCTACTGGCATCTGCATGCGAGACATGTAGTAGGCCATTCTCTCTGGAGAGAGATAAAACAACAATAAAAGAATCCTTCCACTGAAGCAAAAACAGCAGTATCTGAAAGGACAACTGAACACAGGATTTAAACAGATGCATTTCAAGAAAATATACTTCTTTGTGTAGAAAATATGGCATTATGTGCATTAAATCACCACTCAGTCAGATGTTATTGCCCTCACCATCAAATATCTTGATGACCTGTTGGCGAATGAAGTTCTTGATTTCATCGTAATTGACGACAGCCTGTTAAAAAAAATGAAGCGACCAAAAGAAAAACAAAAGCACAAACATTAATCAGGCAGATAATTAGAAAATTCATTATTTACAAGAACAGATGGAAATGGTGAGCGCCTGTGGCCAACGTACTCTTTGCACCACCAAGATAAATATTGAATGATGTGGAACTATAAAAACACAGGCTACAGTTATGTAAGGCGAAGAAAAATCAAATGTATTGTACATCATTTCCTGGTGACCCTGGGGAGCCAGGCTGTCCGGGTGGGCCTGCTGAGCCTGGGCTTCCTCGTTCTCCTCTGGGTCCAACAGGTCCCATCATGGGTCGTTCATCCTTGGAGGGGTACCCTCCACCCCCTGGGGGACCTGGTCTGCCTCTCTCTCCAGGAGGACCCCTTTGCCCAGGGGAACCTGGTTCACCCTAAAAGACAACATACTCAAATCAGGGTGATGGTTGTGAGACAATATCAGTCATTTTAGTGGTAGATATAATGTGTCTTTGTTTTTTCTGTTTCCAAATAAAATGAGTAACAAAGAAAATAATGTTTTTTTTTTGTTTAGTTTCTTTCTTTTAAAACTAAATTAGAAAAATGACAATTGCAAAACTAAAAAAGGTTACGTTCTTTCATTTTAATGGTTAAATCAAAGACATAGTGCACTATTTTGGGGCCTTCTGCCAGAACTGGAAATCATGGTTTGAACTCCTGGAGCATTACATTTTCCGTTCACACCTTGTTTGTCTTATTTGGAGGAAGTTGACACTTAGGGGTCTTTGGGTTGGGGGTCTGAGGTTAATATGAGGGATCAGGATTAATGGTTAATTTTAGGTACTGAGGTCGGGGATAGGCTGTATATGGCTAATATAGGTTAAATTTAGGGTCTGGAATGGTTAGTTCTCGCATATTCTCTATTTTCAAAAATGGTTAATATGAGGGATCAGGGTTAATGGTTAATTTTAGGTACTGTGGTCGGGGATAGGCTATATAGGGCTAGTAGAAATAAAATTTTGGATCTGGGATGGTTAGTTTCGCTCATTTCCTACTCTTAAAAATATATGACAACGGGCTCGTCCCCCTCCGCCTCATCTCGTAAAAAAATTGACATGCCCGATGCGTCAAAACTGGACGCAAAAGGCTACCTGACCAAGCATCAATATGTTGACGAGTTGGGAGTGAGAATGCATTGGATGGTATTACCATGAAGGAATTTGCTTTAATATTCCGAGTTATGAAGAATAGGTTCGGAGTGCAATCATTGCCGACATCTATAGGAATGGTTTCTGTTTTTCAGCAGTCTTCTGTCCACTAAAAGCTCTAATGCTTTGGTGATTTTCGTCATTTCTGGTATCGCTGCATGTTAAAACAACTGTATTTAATATTTTGGATTTAAATAGTTGAAGCAAAAACCAAACACTGGATTTTATTTTATTAGTTTGACATTACATTTAAGTTTTAAAAATGGGAAAACAAAAAAAAACAGTTTTTTCTTTTTGGGGATTTTGTTTGGAAAAATAAAAAAATAAACAAAGATTTGACATAAGATTTCACATAGTTTATTTTCCCCCTCTAAGCAATGTATGCCATATGGATGTTCATATGCTAATATGGTATTAGCATTGAAATAATTACCTTGCTTTCACTCTTTAAACTAAACTTAGCACTAGAGCTTTGTTTTTCAGTTTTTATACGACCCCCTACCGCAGAGCATATGGCAACGCATTGTTTTTACCATATTATTTATATATTAATGTAAATGCACTTGTTTTGCTAAAGGAACAAGTCTTTTAAAGATAACTTCTCTCTATGTCTCCATCACTCTCCACAGTGCAGCACACATCATCCAGGCCGTGCAAACGCACTTAAAAACAACCCTGCTACATTAGCGACAGTGATTTATCGAGGACAAAGCAGCCCATAATGGACGCCTAATGTTTACACGTCACAGACAGACAAGCACTTCCTGAAATAGAGAGGAGTGAGAAGAATAGAGAATTCCGTTCTTGTCTTTCTCCCCTGTTCAGTACAGCTAAAACCCTGACAATGCTGTCCTGTCAGCGTGACAAATAGCCTCATCTAGCATCTCCCCCTCGTGCTTAATAGCATTATCCCAGAGGCAGAAGAATAACTCTATCGCTTTGCCCACCTACTGTAAGCCACTGTCTGCAAAGAGATCCAGAAGACTCTATCTTTACAGTGGGATGGATAGCAGGCAGCTGGCTCCCAGTTTTGAGAGGAGCAAAGCGAGTCATGGAGGAAGGAGGGGGTCCATTGAGGGGTCAGAGGGTTAGTGAACTGATGACTGTGTTAAGTGCGGGTGCTGAGTGGGCAGAAATAAGGGAGGGCGGATGTGTTCAGCGTCATGGCTTGCCAACATAGGTCTCCTGGGGGATGTGGGGAAAACAGAAAACAGGCAAGTCTTGCTGTTTTCAGATAGTCAGCGGATGTAATGGATGGTTGACGTTCTGCTTGATAACACATTCACACAATGCCTCACCTCGCTGAGTCACTACTTACCTTTTGACCTGGCTGTCCGTTGTTCCCCGGTGTACCTGCCGCTCCCTGCCAAAAAAAAAGTGACAGCCATTAAGGATTGAAAAATATACATAACCTCGCATGAAGCTCTCAGTGCTGCACTTTAAAAAGGACAAAGACCAAACATTACTCACATCTTTACCAGCAGCACCATCACTGCCAGGCTCACCCTGAAAGGCAAACACAGAATAAAACTAAAGCTGAAGGGAGACTTTTCAGATAACTTGTAAATCAAATAGCTTATTTTTTTGAGGGAGTTAACACTGTTGAAAAATACTGACCAAAGGTCCTGGATGTCCAGGTGGTCCTGGAGGTCCAACCATCCCTGGGAGGCCTCTTTCTCCAGCTTGGCCCTTGTCTCCTTGCGTACCCTGAAGCAATATATGAAAACAATTGTTTTTGTTAGTTCAGGTTTCTGCAGTGAGAAGAGTTTCAGATGTCTTTACCCTACTGAGGCCAAACAGACTCCAACATGTTCACACAATATACACAACATCTATTATCACACACCTGTTAAACACTATTTTAAATTCATTAGTCCTCAAATTAAGCTTTCATATCTTTATTTTTGAACATTTATTTTAATACGTTTTTATTTCCCAATTATATGTTGCTTCTGTAATTATTCTGTTTAATTATAACTAACGGGACTTTCTGTATTCACTCTAGGCACTCATTTTTTATGGATTTTTCTTTCATTTCGGAGCATCAACACATTTCTTGCTTAAAATCGAAAAAATATTTAGTTTCTTTATTTTCCTCCATTATTTGACTGATATTGTGTGACGATGAAGACATGTTTGAAGTGTTCTTACCACTCCTGCTGGACCAGGTGGTCCTGGAGGTCCTGCTGGGCCTGTGGGACCCTGATGGAAACATATAACAAGTTTAAAATGCTAACAAAACCCAGAACAAAACACTTTAAATGTTGAATAGGAAGGGCAGTTACGATGTGGCCTGAAGGTCCTGGTCGTCCTTGAACTCCAGGAGTACCAGGATCACCCTGGAGGAGTTACAGATTCAATTTTAGATCTAACAATGACCATAAGACAAGAGACTTGTCTGTGTGATTCTATTGGCAATCAATGTCTTCTTATAAGGCACGTAGACTAACTTCATGGCCTGGCCTGCCGGGTGGTCCTGGTGGACCTGATGGTCCAGGTTCTCCCTGGAAGGACGGGATAGTTTTAAACACAGAAGAAGCACATTAAAAATATATACATTTTTAAAAGAAAATTGTGTGGAAGACGTTAAATCACTTTAGCTATAGTCGTCTGTTCGATAAAACAATGAGGCGTCGAGCACAAGAAAGCGGCTGAAACTGGAACTATACAAACAGACAGGGTGTTTTTGTAAAGCAGTAAGTTCTTGGCTAACCTTCTGTCCAGGAAAGCCAACATGTCCTGTTTTCCCTTTGAATCCCTGAGGAGAGACATCAAAGAGAATAAGAATGGTACAGTTAAAAAAAAAAAAAAAAACTCAAGGCTGCCAAAAGAAAAAAAGCAGATTGTCTTTGAAATCTCAAACACCTGCTCTTGGGTAGAACACAAACTAAGATATAGGGAGCATAAAAAAAGATATAAAAAAGATTCAGAGTGAGGAAAACAGACAGCTACTTGTCTTCGCTGAGGCTTACTACGCTGTGTTCTTATCACCACCTATGTCAATACGTGAAACAGAAAGTTAGGAAGATCTAAGGAAACAACGGCAGGCTTTGAACTTTTAAAGGACTTTGTGTCACCAGTGACACATACAGCATTAACAAAGTGCAGTTATGGCAGCACATATTAATGCAGCGCTGTAACATGGTTGAGGTGAGTGAAATATCACAAGTCACATTCCGCTAATTAGCTTTCAGTGCTGCTTGGTGAAACCTTGCAAGGGTTAATAACTCGGATCATCCCATCTGCATGCAATGTTTCTGAG
>NW_013952630.1:270536-282364 GCF_001266775.1 Austrofundulus limnaeus
ATTATAAATAGTTCTAGATGACTAAATATAATAAAAGCATCTGAGGACATATAATGGGAGAGAGCAGGCTATCTTATTCTTAAGAAAAATAAAAGTCTGAGTGCATGTATTATTTACCATATACTAGGGTTGAGCAATATTAGAAAAAAACTGACACTGCAATTTTTTTTCTAACCCTACAATGTACGTATATTGCGATATGAAAAAACATGAGCAGAGCAGTTTGACAATGTCTTTAATGACTGGAGCGGGAGTTTGAAGATGAACAGTTGTGTCACTGCCTACCAACAGTTTGATAATATATTTATGGCAGCTTTTAGATTTATATCATTAATTTATTATAAAATATTATTAAAATATATAAACATATGTTCACATTAACCTATCTTGTGCACAAGTTCAGTAAAAGTTGGCAGGGACCGGTGGGTCAGCAGGCTTACCCTGGTTATGGTTTATTGGTTTAGTCCCTAGATAACATTGATTTTACTTGCCTCCTACAATACAGGACCTGCAGTGTGACTATTGCGTACACGTACATTGCAATGTCAATGCTCATATTTATTGTGCAGATCGACTCTATACACTCAAACTGAAGACAAACTGCACTATGTGTATAGCTGAACCACATCATGTTAAAATTTATGATGAAAGTTTGGTGTCTTTTAAAGTTTCTTTATCTTTACTTTAGTGGATGAATAAAAACAGTAAGAAAAGAAATCCAGTAATTAAAATAATACTTACAGGTATTCCTCGAGGTCCTTGCAGGCCTTGAAGACCTGGCTCTCCCTGGTACAAAAAAAAAAAAAATCAAAATCAAAAACTAAACTTGACACACATCTTTTTGTGGGGATTTTCTATGTGTGTTTAGTCGTATGATTCAGGAGGTATGACTTACTCGCAGGCCTGGTTTTCCATCTTTCCCATCTATTCCCTCAATGCCAGGGGGGCCCTTTTAAAAAATACAGATACCTCAAAGCTAGTTCAGAATATATAAAACTGTGATTATATGTGTTGCAAAAAGAAAAAAGATGGTGTCTGTACCATCAATCCTGGAGAACCAGGTGAGCCTGGGGGCCCGGTTGGTCCCTGGGAGCCTGATGGACCATCATTACCCTTTGGAAATTTAACAATGACTTTTAGTCCAACGTGTAATGATTGTAAGGGCAAACGCATTGGGAGCAGTTAAACGTGTAATCTGTACTGACCTTTTCACCCTTCAATCCAGGAGAACCTTCTCTTCCTGATTTTCCAGCTGGACCAGGGGGGCCCTAAAATTACACGTTTGAATATGTATTACATAGGTTAAAAACAAACAACCAAACAAAGACAAGTTGAAGATTTTACATACTGGTGGTCCTGGAAATCCTGGTTGTCCTTGGAAACCCTTGGATAAAAGAAAAAAAAACATTTAATTAAAGCTGACAGCTAAGAATTTTACTGCACTAATTTATATGTGTTACACAAACCTGTTCGCCTTTCTCACCAGCCGATCCTGCAGGTCCCGTGTCTCCTTTAATGCCCTGCAGACATGGAAGGTAAAGTTATTGCAGTTTGAAATTGCAAATGGTCTGACTCTAACTACTGCCAGGACAAATTTATGAGCAAGACGCTAACCGGTGGGCCAGCCTGTCCTTGATATCCAGGGGTACCAGGAGGACCCTATATAAAAAAAGAACATGTTAGTCTGCACTGTACAGCACAAGCTGCAGGTTGATTTAGCATGGGCGGCTTACCAATTCCCCTTTCTGACCAGAGCTTCCAGGGGTTCCGCGTTCACCCTTCAGCCCCTGACAAATACAAAAGCGCAGTAAATGGCTGTCGGCTTTCATGTCAGTGAAAGTTGTCAGGATGTCTTCAGTTCTTTAGCTCTTTTTTAATGAGGAGAAAACTCACATGCAGTCCAGGCGGTCCCATGCTTCCTGGATAACCAGGTGTCCCCGGAGGGCCCTGAGGGGGGAGATCACACGATTCATCAAACAGGGAAACCAATTATTTTCCTATATGTTATAATTTCTGTGAAACGAGTTGTCAAACACGCACCTGTTCACCCTTTAATCCTGGGAGGCCAGGCAACCCACGCTCACCCTGCTGACCCTGAGAACGATGGCAGAGGAGACGGATTGGAAAATGAGATAGAGAATAGGATGCATGCGTCTGCAATGTCATTTTCTCTGGTGTAAAATAAAAGTAAGATAACAAGTTAGGGCAAATAAACATAAAAAGCACAGACAGAAAATAATTTGCTTGTATGGGAATTATTTTTTGTCTCTACAAAAAAATGTTCATTTTTTATGAAAAAAGTCTCTACAAATGAATCTAATGTCCAGCTTTTTCAAAAAAAAAAAAAAAGAAAAGTAAGAAAACAAAAAATAAATAAATAAAAATTAAACAAACAATGAAGCATCAAATCATTAAAAAATAAGTCTATCTCCAAATTGTCACAAAAAATAAATGTAACTTTTCAACATGTCAACAACATGAAAGCATGGATCCATCCTGCCTTGTATCAACGGTTCAGGCTGGTGGTGGTGGTGTCATGGTGTGGGGAATCTTTTCTTGGCACTCTTTGGGCCCCTTGGTACCAATTGAGCATCGTTGCAACGCCACAGCCTACCTGAGTATTGTTGCTGACCATGTCCATCCCTTTATGACCACAATGTACCCAACATCTGATGGCTACTTTCAGCAGGATAATGCGCCATGTCATAAAGCTGGAATCATCTCAGACTGGTTTCTTGAACATGACAATGAGTTCACTGTACTCAAATGGCCTCCACAGTCACCAGATCTCAATCCAATAGAGCATCTTTGGGATGTGGTGGAACGGGAGATTCGCATCATGGATGTGCAGCCAACAAATCTGCGGCAACTGTGTGATGCCATCATGTCAATATGGACCAAAATCTCTGAGGAATGCTTCCAGCACCTTGTTGAATCTATGCCACGAAGAACTGAGGCAGTTCTGAAGGCAAAAGTGGGTCCAACCCATTACTAGCGTGGTGTACCTAATAAAGTGGCCGTGAGTGTATATTCCAATAAACACCTCATCCATGGATTCAGCCAATAGAAAAACCTCTTTCACAGAATACTTGCTGAAAAAAAGAGAGTGGAGGTCACAGTGGAAGCATCCCTTTATGCTACAAAATCTATTTCAGTTTCAGATCCAGGAACACACATTCTACTTGAAGCCAGTTCACTCTATTTCTGGCATCTCCAATTTCATTCATTCATTTTAGTAATTACAATGTATATTTTGTTTTATTTTTCAGTTAAAAACATAAATGAATAAAGCACTGCATTCAACAACTTATCCCTCTGTCCTCTGCAGAACATAAAAGTGAACTGAAGAGAACAAGAGGAGGAGGCAGACAGGAAAAAGTAAATTTTAACAAGAAAACCCCTCCAGCCGAACTGCACTCAGGGTGTACAGCCATTTGCCTCAACTGGGAGGGAGGGAAGCAACACAGAGAAACACAAGCAGATTGTTTCCACATCTCAAGAACAGCTCCAAAAATATAAAAAAAGGAGATGGAAACCTTGTGGGAATTGCCTGGTTCTTGTAAAGTCAGTGGTCTTGTAAACATTTTAGCTGGAAAAACTAAACTAACACAACAACAACGGAAGAATACGAATTTGAATAATTTTACATTTCACTGTGAATACAGGTTTTATGTTAAAAGCACTAAAAATATTTTACAACTTAAATAAATAAATAAATAAATAAATAAATAAATAAATAAATTTTAATTGCACATTTTCTCACAATAATCACCATTGAGACCTGTTAAAATAAGGAATGCGCCCAGGATGGGGATACGGGGGGAACGTTCTTATTTTGCATTCCCATGCAACATGTTGTGTGTTCCCTTGCAAAAGTTATCCATATCACAGCCACAAATTAAGTTAAATATGATATGTAGCTATTTTAACTCTGTGCAGCCACACACTACCACTGTCTATCTCCCTAAATTGTGGTGACACATCCAGTTTTGATAATTAGATATTTCAAAATGAAAGTCTCATTCAATGCAATCAATACAAAATACATTGAACTTTTGCACGGGAAGGCAAAAAAAACGTATTTCTTTTCTTTTCTTTTCTTTTTTGTAAATTGCAATTTTTGCCTTATACTCACAATATTTGTAACATCTTGACTCACCAAGAAAAGTGCTCAAAACTTACCGGTGAACCAGATGAACCCCCAGGACCTGGGAAACCAGGAGGTCCCTGTGAACAGAAAGTTCATAATATTGTCAAACACCTAGGACAAGCACAACACACTAAAAAACACACACACACACAAAAAAAAAAAAAAAAAAAMACAGACGTGYCCAAAAACGCTTTTTTTTTCCCTTTCACTGACTACTGCACTGGCCATCACAGTAAAGAGCTTTTATATTCTGTGTGATAGAAGTAAAGAGATTTGCTTCCTGCAAAAGTTTCTACTTGACCAGAAGGGGGCTCTGTGAACCCATGGGAGATGGCAGGCACACACTCCTGTTGAATCAAGTCCCTTCAAATCTAAACTCCGAGACAAAAAAACCCCAGCGATGCTGTTCTACAGTTTATTCTTTTCCCTCACAGTAGTTCTCCCAAACCGATGCACTGATAGCACAGCACACTGCAGAGGAATATCTTAAAGTGGTGAGTTGGTAAAACCTAGCAGGAATTTTAAAGTGAGCACTGGAGACACGTGCAGTAAACAAAGACTTGTGCACAGTATTTTTCAAGTGTTGTGAAATGTGTCTTTAAAAAATGTAACAAGAAAAATGCTCAGATTTATTGTGTTTTTAAATAAGCATCTGAAACATCTTAACTATTTACGCGACAATTTTTTTGTTGTTGTTTTTAATCCCTCAGTTGAAATCAAAACTCACCATAATTCCAGGTGATCCAGGTTGGCCTCGTTCTCCTGGTGCACCCTAAAATAAAGAAAAAACACAGAAAAGTAAATCTTGCTTTTTCGAGCCTTGTTGGATATCTGAGCTATGCACAACCTAGAACCATACAGGGTCCCCTTTGAATCCTGGTGATCCGGGCGTTCCTGGAACTCCAGGTGCTCCTGTGCAGGATCGATCACCCTGTGTGAGTAAAAAAAAAAAAAAAAAAAAGATATCGGGAGGCTTGCATTCATGTTTTGAATATGAATCTTGCATTTTGCAAAATAAAGAGGTTCCTTTAATCCGGAAGTCAGCTTTTTGTTACTCACTTATTAAAAGGAGGTGACCCAACTGTTTTAACTAACTACAGGCCAATATCAAATTTGTGTGTTTTGTCAAAGATGCTTGAATATCTTGTTTGCGATCAACTAAAATAATTTTTATATTCGAATGAACTTCTCTCAAAACTGCAATCAGGCTTTAGAAGAAAGCACGGCACCACCACTGCAGCCACAAAAGTGATAAATGATATAATTGTTGCTCTTGATCAAAAGCAGTTCTGTGCATCTCTTTTTATTGATCTGTCAAAAACCTTTGACACTGTGGACCACGCTGTCTTAAATACATACTTTTTTTTTTGGGAATGTCAGATCATGTGGTTTCCCTGTTGTCAAATTATTTAAGTAGCATGACTCAGTGTAACAAATATGATGGTTTGTGTTCTTATTTTATGAATTACACAAGGGGGTGCCACAGGGTTCAATCTTGGGTCCCCTCCTGTTCATTACGTACATTAACGAATTAGGACAAAATGTGTCAGATGTTAAAATGCATTTTTATGCCGATGATACAATTATTTACTGTTTTGGATCGACTGTTGTTAAAGCTGTAGAATCTCTGCAGAGAGATTTTGATGTTGTCCAGCACACACTCCTGCAGCTAAAGATGGTACTCAATGCTGATAAGACTAAACTAATGCTATTTGCAAACAACAAAAAGGTGCCTCTGATGATCCACACAGTGTCCACTTTTGAAGGAAATATTATAGCGATGGTTCACACATACAAATATTGTGGGTTCTTGATTGATGGCTCCCTCAGTTTTTAGCCCCACATCCAAAATCTTTTGAAGAAACTTAAACTAAACTGGGCTTTTTTTCAAAGTAAAATACATTTTTCTTTTACGGTTAATAAAGCGGCTTGTCACAGCGGCATTTTTATCCATTTTAGATTATGGAGACTTGTTATATATGAATGCTTCAGCATAATATCTTAAAAAATTGATGCTGTCTATCATGCTTCCTTAAGGTTTGTTACTAACTGTAAAGCCTTGACTCATCATTGTGATCTACTCATGTAGGATGGTCTTTGTTGTCCACCAGGAGGCTGGGACATTGGTACTCTTTTATTTATAAGGCTTTTCTTTGGCTGCAACCATCTTACATTTGTGATCTAATCACACGAACAAACAATGATTCACACTCCTTGCGTTCAAATGATTATTTCTTGCTCTCTGTCCCATTTCTCTGTACAGAATTGGGGAAAAGGGCCTTTGTTTTCTCTGCCCCATCTACATGGAACATGTTGCAAAACGTCTGGAAGTTAACTGAACTGATCCCACTGAGCACCTTTAAGTCCAAATTGAGGCCATTAGAGATTACTTCCTTAAATTGTGATTCATTTTAATAGTGATTGCTTGTATTGTGTTTTAATTGTGTAACTCTATGTAAATGTATATTTTTTGCTGCCTCTTGGCCAGGACTCCATTGAAAAAGACATTTTTAATCTCAATGGGACTTTCCTGGTTAACTGAAGGAAATAAATAAATAATTTCTTACACAATGTGCACTAACCATCGCCTGTGTCGCCTGTTCTCTCTGCAGCCTCTCCAGACACTAAATGCAGACGAGAAGTCGTTAGAGGAATGCATAATGATCACAATATAATGGATCACATCAAGCCATGCATACTCAAATGTAATGCAAACCATGGGTTTCACATTCATCTAAGTAGAACAGCGATACTACTTAGTAACCATGTGTATTTTTAAGATTAGAGAATCATGCATGTCGAACTAAAAATGTGTTAACAAGAAACTCCAAATTTCCCCTCAGATTCTCACCCTGTCACAGTTGTCCAAAACAGTTGAACCAGGCTTGCCCTGGTCTCCTTTTTCCCCCTTGGCACCAGACATGCCCGGTACCCCTGGCGACCCCTGGGAACAGTCCCCTTTACATTCCTCCTGAGTTAAACACAGAAACACTCATACATATATATGTTTAAACATATATATATTTATACATGCATGCTACTTAACACCACATGCCATATACTTTCACTGTATTTTGCATGGCAGAAAAAAAATATATATTTTCTGAGTAAATGCACCAATAAAATGAGCTTAGCTTACTTCTTTTTGTGTTTCGTCTTGAGGGTACTGTCCAGTATAGTACTGTAAAAAATAATAAAAAAAATGCTATAAACACTTAATAAGACTATATGGTACTTACATAATACACAGAAACACTTGTTATTAACCATGCCATTTCCACATTTAAAACACCATAAAGTTATCTTGGATTTTAGGACAGAGAAAGTCTAGTCTATTTCAAATATAGGGGTTTGCATCTGGATATTAACAAAACAAGCAACAAAACATATATCTTATTTTTAGCATTTTATAAAAAAGTGTAATTTAGGTTCAAGTAATTCAAAAACACAACAGATTCCATTCTTCAAGGCCAAAACGGAAACTGTCTGAAAAAGAAGTGTGTCAAATTTAATAGTTCGTAAAACTTTTTTTTTTTTTGCAGTAATAACGTGAAATAACTGTTTTCTGTCTTGCATTGATGAGAAAGAAATTTTAGCCCACTCTTTTTTTACATGGTTGATTGAGTTCATCAACATTTGTAGGTGTTTGTTTCTATACTGTGCTCTTCTAATGTTATCGACTGCATTTTAATCAGGGTGAGGTCCGAACTTTTCCTCGGCCAAGGCAACACCTTGCGTCTTTTCGTTTTCAGTTATTCCGTTGTAGATTTGCTGCTGTGGTTGTGGTCATTTTCCTGTTATGTGACAGAGTTTCAGCCTAGCCTTTAATGCCAGCTAACCTTGCATTAGACTACAGAACACTTTGGTTAGCAAGATGTTCATAGCTGACTCAATGAAAGCAAGGTGCCAGGCTACTGTGGCTCTAATATAAACATAAACCAATCCTACACCATTGGGCCTGACAGTTCATTTCAGGTGTCTGTGCTGATTTTTTTTGTGATTGGTGATCACCACATGGTGATGTGCATCAGGCAGACCAGAGAACTGCTAAATTTCCAGCATTCAAAGTGGTGTTCACTTGCTGGTAAACAATTAAGGCCTCCACATCCAAACTGCTGAAATCGGTTCTCATTGTTATAATTGCATGAGAAAAAATGTGTTATTTTGTTTGAAGCTTTGAGTCTGCCCCTTCATGTCACAACCTGCTGTGTTTGCACTACTTTCCTTTGTAAATCCTATTTTTTTTAAACACACATTCCCCATTTTGTATTTTTTTTTATAAATAATGACATGATGGAGTTAGGTATGTTTTTTGTGCACTTGAGGTTGGATTTAAAGAATTTTAGTACCTGATGAAAACAAGATTCAGCTAATTATGTCCTGTATAAAAACCTATAACTGAAATGAGGTGATTTTATTTTCCTAGTACTGCATTGTTCTTTTCTTAGCAAAAACATTGCATAAAAGTTCTACCATTGAAAATATGACAGTCACATTGTAAAATGGGTAATTTATTCTTTTCATGGTTTAGTTTAATTTGCTAATTTATTCTGACAAACCCTTAATGAAGTTTAGACGTATTTTAAGTTTGGTGCATGCTTTGTTAATGCTCTTTTTTATCTCAAAGCAAGAATAATGCAGTCATGTGGAAAAACTGGTAAAATGAAGTTTGTTGAATGTGTCTCTAGCACACGCACATACAGACATTCAGCCTTCACACAGACACAGAAACACACAAATCTTTTGACTGATGTTTTGCTTCCCTAATGTAAATTTGGCTGTGATTTCCCACATTTGCAATCAGATTGACACCCACCTGGTTTTCAAAATTGCTCAAGTCAAAGCTGCCAAAATAGCATATTGTTAAAATTAGCACGCAGTGTTCATCTGCGGTAACAGGCTTTTCTCACTGCAGCTCTGTGGATCTGAATTACCAAGCAGAGGCTCCACTTTCCGATACCATCGCCTGTTTGTCTACCTGATAGCAGATGATCTTGTGCTTATCTAACTCTGCTGCAATTTTCTCAATTTGTATGGCAACTTCCTGTCCAAATGCCATTTTACACAACTACAGAAATTACATGGGGTGATCTTCATTTCATCTAAAAAAAAAACCTGTTTCTTCAGAATAGCTGGTGCAAAGTACTGTACCATTTCCAAAGTGTGTGTGCATTTGTGAGGGTTTCAGCAGATGGTTAAAGAAACGGGGAAAATCTGGAGACACTCTTAACTAGAAGACATCTCCAGTGCTATCTTGCCATAATTAATTTCTCAAAATTGAGATTTTTTTTAACCAAAAACAGGACAGACACTTGTTCTCGCTGACCCTGGACAACAGGTAAGATGTCTTTTAGAGACTGAACACCAATTGCACACAAAGATATAACGTTAACAATAATGGTTTTGATCGTCAACAAGCATCCATCCATTTTCACCAACTACATTTTCTTTCTGGGAGTCACTGGTGCCTATGTCCAGCAGTCACTGTGCAAGAGGCAGGACAGACACTAAACAGAGTCCATCAAAGGGCCACATACAGACAAATGAGAAAAAAAAAAACATGTACACTCTCATTTGCTCCTAGGGACAATTTAAAGTAACCAATCGCCTTAACATACATGTTTTTGGTCTGTGGGAGGAAACCAGAAAAAAACCCAGCCGTGCACGGAGAGATCATGCAAACCACCTAAAAAGGTCCCAGGCTGGAATGCAATCCTGCAACCTTCTCACTGAGAAGCAACAGCACTACCACCATGCCGCTTTGTAAGCATGTATTTAACAAAAAAATAAGCTCCCATTTTTTTCTTCTCACAATGAGTGCATCAATTACAGCTCAAATGTATTTTTATAGATCTTTAGAACTTATTAAAAAAGTCAATCACCCAAAATAATTGGTCCAATTGGTAAGCAGGTGTATGCCTATGCATAGACGTTGTTATTGGTGATTTAATTTACAAGAATATGGTATGTCTAGAACGGGCTCCAGCAGACATAAGTAATGACATCAAGAGTGGAGCAGTTGTTATTGTCCCTTCTTGTCGCAACCCGCTAGGATAATTTTTCACTTCCCTCTACAATAAAAATCATTGTGTGGTTGATCAGATGTTCGTGGGCATGTTTGTTAATGCTGAAAGTGGTTGGACACTGCATTTTCTTTCAATACTCACTTCCAAGATCCAACACGTATAAAGATAGTCAAACAACCCAAAACTCATGGATAGATAGAGTACAGATTTTGTGTGTTAAGGAGTATGCCAAACACTACAAAATGAGTGTGTGAAACAACCAAGTGATTGCACAACGATTTTTCTGCTTTGGATTGAGTGTACTGGACCCTTAAATCATTTGATTAGCAGATGTGTTCATGCTATGTTCCTTTAGAAAGATAGTCAAATGGCCAAAAACTCATGGAGCTAAAACAGACGTGCACAGAGGGATGTGTCTAACATTTTTGCTAAGTTTTGTGGAGCTTTAACCTCAACAGTTTTGTGGACAACATGTATGAAAGGCATGTACAAAAATGAATGCTGAACAACCACGTGATGCTCGGCTTCGGATCGAGTACACTTGGCCATTAAAAATGCAATGCCTGTATGGATCTGTTCTGTGCTACATTGTCAATGTCCAGGCCTGAGGGGTACTGCAGTATGCTGCCCACTCCATTTTCCATATGATCTGATACTCTTGCAATACAATCACAAGACCTTTCAGTGCACGCACTTGCATGTGGGTGTTTATCTGATTTTTTTTGTTTATATTTATTTATTTGTGAGTGATTGTACCATTTCTAAAAAGGCAACATGTCCCAGTTTTCAGTTTGTGAACTGCACAGTAAAATCCATTCAAACACAAAATTCACACCATCTATTCTAAACAAGAACTGCTCACTTTGCACACCCAAGTATTGCAAAAGAAAGGCAGTTTCTTATTGGACAAGTGAGACATTTTCCTCTGAGAAAGTCTGTCAATAGCACCTGGCTTGTTATCAAAGCAATTACTGACCCATTTGACATTGTTCAAACTCTAGATATTACCTAGTTAGGCCATTGTATGCTGCACACTGTTGGCTGCTATGTGAGTTAGAACAAGGCATTGTGCATTGGACTTGCTCCAAGAAAAGTTCTCTGTATGCTACTATATGATCCTCTGACTCACTAACTTCTTGATTTCTGAAAGAATTGTGTTGTATTTTAAACACAAACCTATTTGTGAGCATCCTAAAAGAAACAAAAAAAAAAAACATCTAAATTGGAAAATGCTCATATGATAGAGTATCTTTACTCTTGCACATGACTGCATTGAAGATCTGGGGTTAAGCAACAACTGGAACAATTTCTGGAACATTTTTTTCCCCTTTTCCACTTAATGCATCAAGGCACACCATATTTGTATGCACGTTACAGCTGGGTGTTCAGTCATTTCAACATCTATTGCTATACAGCAAAGAAACCCCATCTGCACAATGCTTCATAAACTTTCCAAAACACAAATCTCTATTTTCTCTCTAAAAAAATATATGTTGCATACTCTGTAAATGATAAATGAACAGTAGATTTCTTACTGGAAATCAGCATTGATGTTTTGACCACAGATGAGCAACTGACAGTCCGTGGGCCACATATGGCCTATGGGTGATTTCCGCCTGGCCCGCTAATGAGATCCCCCACCCCTTTAACCC
>NW_013952630.1:282449-287065 GCF_001266775.1 Austrofundulus limnaeus
CTTACAATCTAAATAGTGTTTTTTTATTTAAAAAATACAAATTAAAAAATAAGTTTTTATTTTTATTTTAGAAGGTAGACAACTGTTTACAGAATTTCAAAGCAAGCCCATCTGCTCAGAGAAACTGTCTGCCATGAAAAAATATCCTCTATAGTTGCATAAAGCTTAATATGAGAAGCTTACTGAAGTTGTAAGTACATAAACATATTTTTTTCCAGAAGCACAACTCTGCAGGAGTCTGCACTGAATGTGTCTTATTTTGTTGCAATTCAGCTTGCTAAAGTATGTTCATTTTTGGTTGGTACAACTGTTATTAATATAGTTGAGCCTGAAATATTTTAAAGGGGCTATATTGTGTAAAATCAACTTTTTTGAATTTTATGTCATGTTATAATGTTATCCTCTCATCAAAAACATGCCCAGAGTCGTACTTTGACTCATTCATGCATGTTTGAGAAATCCTGTGGTGTCCTGAGGCAGCCAGGCAGGGCAGCAAAATCAACCGGTTGAGACTAGAACTGTCTTTTGGGTCTAGCTCCTCCTCTGGGATGTGTCTCCAAGCCGAGCTTCCTCAGCACGGAGCACACCTCCCCATCCCCCACCTCCTGCATCCCACCCATGACTCCTCCTGCAGACTCTCGGCAGCAACAAAGCAAACAAGTGGTGAAAATGAAACTGTCTGCTGAGCTCCCAATACTACTTCTCAGTGCGACCATTTTCAAATTATAAATACCGTTGCGGAAATGTATTTTCAGTAAACTACACTGAGCTTCCGTGTCACTACCCCTGTAGAGAGAAACGGCTGTGATGACGTGCTGAAATGGGCGGGACAGAAGCGGAAGAAGGTTCTTAAAGAGACAGAGGCCAATTTCAAGGTGTTTAGAAGAGGAAGTGATGAGAAGACAAGTTTATTTTCCATTTAAACATAAAAACAGCATTTTAATAACAACTAAAGGTGACATAGATACTTTATTATTGTATAGAATTTAAATATATGCCTGAGAAACACATAATATTGCCCCTTTAAAGTTACTGGTCTGCATGTTGGATTGATAAACGTACACAAAAATTTGCAAAATGAGTTTCATTAATGTGCAGATTTTGTGGCCCTCTGGTCGTGTCAAAAAAAATAACTTGAGACTTTTTCCATCATTTAAGTTGGCCATCCCTGGTTTAGACTGTACTTTGTACAACTTAAGCAAAAAATAAAAATAAAAATGTGTATTTGCATGATGCATACATAAGGCCCCACATGTTGTATCAGTAGATTTGAGACACCTCTTCTCCTTTTATTTTGTTCTACATTTACTTACAATTTTTCCAGGAATACCCGGGTTCCCTGGTATCCCGTCGTTTCCAGGGATACCCTGAAAGAAGGAACTGAGGTTGAACTGGTTTGTTGCCATTTGAGGGCTGGCCACTCCCATCTCCACCAAGGGTTTAGGCAGAGTCAAAGGGGCAGGGTCAAAACAATAAAACCGCTTTCCTGCCTACCATGCCTCAAAGCTCTAATGAATTTAAAAGTCCAAATAAAACTAAATCCTTCATATTGATTTAAAATCAGTTTTGAGTTCAGTTATTTTTACCAATGCACCCTTGTCAAAGACATGGTCGCTTTGATTCATTCCCTATACTGATACTTACACCTTTGACTCTTGCAGCGGCGTCACTTTATTTGAAGGTCTGTTTAAATTAAAACACTTCACAAATGGGTTAAATGCACACTGTTGAGGAATCATTACATGAATTTGCAGACTCTCATTTAGATTCAGACCTTCAAATAACTGGTCATGTCTCAGCTGACATTCTGAAAGCTTGCTCAGTTGCTTCCAATTTGGGTTAAAGCTTAAAGCTCCAAACGGGTTAGTGCATTTTAACAACTTGATTTGCTCTTTAACCTATTTATGTTCAAGCTCTTGCACACATACTTTGTTCTTTGTCAGTCCATTTCCTACATGCATATTATAAATCCCCTTATGAAGCAAAGCATGTCAAAGCCTTATGAATGAACCCAAAGGCCCAAGCTGAAAGTCTACATCATACAGAGCCACAGGGAAGCTTTCAGACCCATTCATGTTTACTGCACTTTATATTTCAGACTCCACATAAATTCAGTTGCGTATGTCCTAATATTGTGCTCCAAAATGACAAAAACAAACATGGTTTAATTTACTTAAAAAAAATCAAAAGCCCTGAAATTATATTTCAGTAAATACAGTCCTTTATGTTATCATAGTTGTTGTGAGTTTTCACATCATAATTGAATAAAAGACAAAGTAAGCAGTGTTTGGATAGTTTTCAATTTATGCTACTTATATTTCCTATTGATTTATAGGGCTGTAATAATAGAACATGATGTTGTCTTCACTAATGAACATTGTTTTAATCACACTGGTAGACATTTTTAGCCCATGCAAAACCTCTCTGAACAACATTGGTTATTATAAAACCTTTAATTTGGATTTATTTCAACCCCAAAACTATTTAATGTCAGTAACTGTTCGTATTTAATTTATTGTATAAACTCAAACCAGTATCTTCAACATATTATTATTATTATTATTATTATTATTATTATTATTATTATTATTATTATTATTATTATTATTATTATTTAATATTATTGTTTATATAGTTACTGAACTGTCCAGTACAGCGGAACAGTTTCCCAATTATTTTTGTCTACACTCAAGTGAAACGCATTGGTAAAAAATAAAATAAAATAAAATAAAATAACTCAAAATTGTAAGTACTTTCAGTACTCAGGTATTTTTTTAAACATTTGCTCAAGTACTTTAACTTAAGCAATAATTTGACTTTTTTTACTTTTACTTTTTATTCAAGTAGTATATGACTAGCAGGACCAGTACGTTGTCCTTCACTGGAGACAACACAGTGAGGGGGGTAAAGTATTATAAAAAATAATAATATCATACTGTAATAAAAGCAATGATGATTTTGCAAATGAATTATGGACAGAAATATGAAAAAATAAATTTTTAATTAATTCCCAGATGAGTCTGAAACACTGAAAAAGTGCAGATAACTTGAAAAGGACTGGAAATTTCCCATCAACATGTTAAAGCTATAGTTTAGATATTATGAAGTGGGGTTTTGTGGAAAGCTTTGTAAACAATACTATGTTACCTGTTGCAGATGGTTCTTTGAATGACTTCATTTTGTAGAAACAGAGTATAAATCTGACCATATTGGCAACTAAATGAATAGTCACAGGGGTGCTTTGACTAAAGCAGGATTGTTGCCTTTTTAAAAAAGTTCAGTCTCAAAATGTTTATAGTGATACATGCAAAAGTTTTCTTAATGGACTATTACAAAAAAACAACAACAACAAAAAAACAACAAAGAAATAAGTATTTAAAATAATGTTTGCATGATGAGCTATAACATTTTTGAGATGGAGTTATTTTAGAGGAATAGTTCAGAATTAAACTCTAATTCTTAAAAATGAGATGGTTCTAGAGCTGCCTAGAACAGGTAAGATATAATTGTTCATAACCTTTCTCATAATCCGACTTCAAAAAATTAAAACTATAATTTTATGTATATTCCAGTTCAATTCAGGTAAATGAAGCAGCTCCTAAATTGAACTGAAAATATATTGTAATCACCATCCAGCAAGCTGTTTTTTTTATTTTATTTATTTTATTAATTAATTTATTTATTTTTGTTTTGTTTGTTTACCTGGGGTCCTTGGATTCCATTAACTCCCTGAGCTCCAGGGGGGCCAGGAGGGCCAGGAGGTCCTGGGGGACCCTGCAACATACAAAGCCATGACCACAAATGATACCAAATAATTCACAAACACAAACTGAATAATATGTGTAACAAAAAAAAATACAACAAATCAAAAACAAACAAACAAAAATAAAAAGAGCCAAAGCTTTCAGACAAAATGTTATTTTTTAGACACTTCTGCTGCCTGACAGATCAGACCTGGGGCCCTTCCTGCCACATGTTTGTTGCAGTTCCTGGAGCTCCCTGGAAGGCAAAAATAGGCAAAATCAAGAAGCAAAGGTGCACGGTGGGAAGTTAAAATAACTGTCAACAAATGTCAAACCACAGAGAAAGAGAATAAGAAAGAACCAAACATTTTTATCGTCTCTCAGCACATCTTTTATAGAGTTGTATTAACCATTCCAGAGATGTATCAATCTAGTCTATGCAAAAAAGCTCTTTTAATTTATAGTATTTCCTTATGGGTGTGATTGAGTTTGTGCAATTACAAATGTATACTCACAGGCCCACCTACAAGTGTTGACCCTGATATACATTTGCATTCTCCTGGTTCACCCTGGAATACACAAGAAAAATAGAGCCGTTAAAGTAGTTCAAAATAAACTGTTTCCACAATTTTATGCCGACAAAATGGCAGCCTTGTTCTACATCAATACTGCTATTGCAACAACAAAAAACGCCAAAATATATATAAGAACTGCAATTTCTTCTTTTTCTTTTAGATCACCTTTTGTTTTTTTGTTTCATTCAGCTTCATTCTTCATTTCAAGATTGTATCTAATAAAACTGTATTGTCTAGACTGTAAGTCACAATGTTTCATAGTTTTGTTGGTACTGCAGCAGCTTATATATATATATAT
>NW_013952630.1:289350-290419 GCF_001266775.1 Austrofundulus limnaeus
TATATATAATATTATCTTCATGACACATTTTTTGATTGATGAGTTAAAGGTTTTGGCATGTTTCAAAACATGTCACATATGTCCGAAGTGACATAAAATAACAGAAAAGTTTTTGTATTTGATGTATAGACATGATTAACTTCATTGGATTATTACCATCTGCAGCTGTGAGAGGGCACTTTATGTTAATGATGTACTGAAGACTGTACTGGACCATCCAGCAGTATGATGCAAATGGCAAGAAAAATGTTAAGCTAGTAATGGTAGCTATGTTAACTTAATTTGTTTTCCATATCTTGCTGCAGATGTTTTTTAGTTGAACTTGTGTAAAAAAAGTTACAGTTGTTGCAAGCAATTTACATAAAGTTACTCTTATATGTGTCATCTGTCTATGTTAGTTAAGGGTCGCTGGCATTTTGTGTGTTATTTTGTTATTCCAGATTAAATGTCTGTTCTGATGTGATCTGAAGTCAGGTGTGACTTATACTATGAAGCAACTTATATATGTGTGTTTCTTCTTTATGACACATTTTTTTGACTGATGCAACTTGTAATCTGACGCAACTTGTATTTTGGAAAAACATGGCACTTGCATCTTCCACCCTTAAACTCTGCCTCCTTTGTGCTTTCATTTCCCCCTTCCTCTCAGTGACAATTTGGACTTGTGGTCCTGATACATGCAGTAATTAATAGTCTTGTACACACGGTCTCTCTTCAGGCCTGCAAAACTCCTTGTCTGCCAATGACGACGCACTTGTCACCTCTGCTGCTGCTCTGTCTGTGGCCTCGGGTCGACGTGTGCAAGTGTGTGTCAGCGCAAGTGTCTGAAGCGGGGTGGAGTTGGCAGGGTGTTAAGCCATCTCTGGTGATTACCATCTGTTCCGCCCCTTTATATGCAAACCCCTCTGGTAGGCGTCATCGAAACAAAACGGTAGACTTACCTTGTTCCCCTTAGCTCCATCACGTCCCTATAAAAGAACAAGAGAGAGAGAGACAATGAACTTAGTCACTCCTGATTTGGTGTTTCACATGAAAGCTCATAGGCCTATGGAGCCAGCCGGGGGGGGGG
>NW_013952630.1:290499-307199 GCF_001266775.1 Austrofundulus limnaeus
AATGTTTGTATGTTTAATCCTGTTCATATATCTAAAAATAAATTACTTTATTTTGGAAATACGTTCAGGTCACAAGTTTTCATTTCTAATTCATGATCAGAGTTGTTCTCATCAGTGTCTGAGATTTCATAATGCAAAGATCTTGAGGAATTATTTTGTGAGATTAGGCTGGTCCTAGTTTCATAGAGTAGTTCTTACATCTCTAAATAAAACCTAACATAAATAAATTTGGTTCTAGACTTTTTTGTATTCAACTGTTGATGCAAATGAACAAAATCATGCATAATGCTTTTGGAATAATAAAAGGACAGCGTTCCTTAAAGAATTATAAACGGTCTGCCAATTGGCATGCAATATAATTGGATTATATGTTATACTCATTGTTTAATATTGTTATATACTTACGTTAAGAAAATATATAGGGGTTAGACAATGAAACTGAAACACCTGGTTTTAGATCATAACATCCTTTCAGACAGCTTTGTCTTGTGTCCACAGTTAATCCTGTTGGATGTGGTTCATCCTTCTTGGTGGTATGCTGACATTACTCTGGATACTGTGGCTCTTGATACATCACAAAGACTTGCTGTATTGGTCACAGATGCTCCAGAAAGATATGCACCAACAATTTGTCCTCTTTTGGCATTAACATTATGGGTGACTCTGGAATGTCACCCAAAATGTTGTGTGCATTGCAATATTTTGAGCAAAACTGTGCTCTTACCCTGTTAATTGAACCTTCACACTCTGGTCTTACTGGTGCAATGTGCAATTAATGAAGATTGACCACCAGCCTGGTCCAATTTAGGCATGGAACCTCCCACACTAAAATGACAAGTGTTTCAGTTTCATTGTCCCTGTAGTAATAGCTATATTGGTCAAACTTTTAAAATACCTTGCATGCATTTCGAGAATGAATGATGACTGATCTCATGCTACACCAAATTTTAGCTTAATCTGTAAAATTGACTGAGGTATAGATATTTATGTGTAGTCCCTCTTGACTTGGGCTGACTCAAAAAGTAATTAGTTATAGACATATAGCCAATATTTGCTTTCTGAGAGCTTTATTTATTAACCTTTATTTGACCTGGCAATTTTCAATGGGATCTCTTTTGCAAAGGGTTGGGCCTAAAGACATTCCAACATGCATGTTTGTTAGAGGAAACAAAGTACCATCATGTGAAATACATGGTGGTTTATGAGATATTTTTCTAACAGAAAAACAAGATGTTTATCTTGTTTGTAGGTGTTTACCTACAGTTAATAACAAGTTTTAGGTAAATATGTTGGACAATGTGCAGATCTCAAAGCATGGGCATCTGCCCATGATTGTACTCACGTGCTATCGCACCAAGCTTTAGTTTAATATTTATAAAAAGGACTGATTTAGTGATATTTAATGTTTTCTAAGGTCAGTTGGGTGTGGGGTTATCACTTAGTGCCCAAAGTACAAGTTGGGGATGAGTCACATTTTCACTCAATATATGTAAATTTGACTGAGTTGGAGTCATTTTCGTGTTTGCTAAGATCAATTTGTTGTGTCAGCCATTTTTATATGAAGTCACCCAAATATTATCTTTGTAGATTTTAATCAATCAATTACTTTCTGAAAATAAACATATATGTATGCATACATTATCACTCCACTGTGGTATTTGGCAGAGTGTGATAGTAAAAAAGCAAGTCAACTCACAGGTTGGCCGTCAGTTCCTGGCTGTCCTTTAGCACCCGCGACTCCATCTTTACCCTAAAAAGAAAATGGGCCCACAGCGTGAGAACAATACAGCAATTCACCACAGGCCTATTTCAAACGACATGTTTTAATCTTACTGGAGGCCCCGCTACTCCCAAGCCAGTAGGCCCCTGAGGCCCAGGAAGCCCCATGTCACCCTTGGAGCCCTGTGAATGAGAAACCCCCAAGGTGAAAGTTTGCGCCGGCTTCCCCTGGCTATAGATGTGATCATTTACGTGAATCACTCCTATCTGAAAGGCTACCTTTTCCCCTGCAGGTCCAATAAGGCCAGGTGATCCTGGAATACCAGGAAGTCCCTGCACAAAGTGAAGAGATTAGACTAAATTTGAAATATGTAGAGCTAAGGAGCAATGCTTTAAAAAAATTGAAAAGCTTACAACAAGTCCTGGGAGACCCCTTGGTCCTTCTTCACCCTAAAATTAAAAAGCAGTAATATAAAAAAAAAATGATGTGAGAAAGAAAAGAGATTAAATAAATTTCTCCAGTTTATACTCCATTATTCTACAATGAATCAAGTGGTTTGCGACAAAAAAATATATATAGGCTGTCTATATATTGACCTGTGGTCCTGGAAGGCCAACTCCTGCAGCTCCAGGTTCTCCCTACAGGGGGCAAAATGCACCACATGTCAGAATCTGGATTTGCCTTTATAACCACAAAGTGAAATAACATTCATACCTTGCTTCCTTTGAAACCAGGTGAACCTGGTAAACCTGGAGTACCTGATTTTCCCTGAAAAGTACAAAGAAAATGGTAAACATCAGTAATTCCAATTCTACACAGCTAAAAGGACACTGGTTCAAAATTTTCTCACATTCTTGCCAGGCTTTCCTGCTCCAGGGGGACCAGGGTCTCCTTTCTCTCCTTTGGGGCCTGGCACAGCTGTACCATCACCATCTACAGCGCCAGGAGAAGAACAGCTGGTACACGCCTCCCCCTGGGTAAACAAATCCAAAACCTGTTCTAGAAACTTTTTTTAAAGAATTGAAGTTACTCTTGGAAAAGTAAGTTTCCAAAGTTTGGCACTCAGTCTTAACTACTGTACGTATATATTAGGCATTTGGCCTGCAATTAGGTGTTAAAAGACATAAATGCAAAACTTAAACAACATCATTGATACAAAAACACAAACGGCACATCCTATGGCACTGGTTTTAGTACCAAACATTGAATGATGCAAATTTATCTGCACCAAGGTGAAATGGAAGTTTCTGTAAGCTTTCTGACTACCTTCTCTCCTTTCAAGCCCCTTAGTCCATCCTGACCAGGCTCTCCGGGTGGTCCTGGGACTCCAGGAACGCCACTCAGTCCCTTTTCTCCTTGATCTCCTTGATCACCCTGGAAATAAAATTGGCAATAAAGGACAGGTAGAAACATCAAAATGTTCTAGAACTGCTAGTTTAGTGCAACCAGAGTAAAGCTGATTTAACAAAGGCTTATTGGGATGAAGATAACTGGTGATGAATTTAGCTTTCAAATGATGATGGTTTCACTCTCAGGATTTCCAGAACTGAATAGCTGTATTTTAATTATTAACTTCTATTTAACCAGGGAAATCCCACTGAGATGATAGATCTTGTTTGCAAGGGAGGCCTGGGTCTGAAGGCATCCTGTTTGTACATGTTTTTGGTCTGTGGGGGGAACAGGAGTACCCTGAGAAAACCCATGCAAGCACGAGACAAAGGTACAAACTCTGCACAGAAAGACACCAGGTCCGAACTGGGTATCAAACCCAGAACCTTCTTGCTGTGGGGTATCTGTGCTAACCACTAAGACATCATGCTTTTTTGAAACTGAAGCTGAGTGATTACAGAGTATATATGTTTTACTATGTTAAGGAATTTTGGCTCTGTTGGTGGCAGATTTACATCCCAGATGTTTTAGTTAAATGTTCCAAACAACAAATTTGGCAGTATAAAACAGAGCTGGGGGTATTAAGATTCTCAGTTCTTTAAAATCTTGTTTAGTAACAATAAATTAGGAACAGCTGTTTGTATCTAAACCTTCCACAGTTTTTTTTCTTTATCTCTGGGAGAAAAAAAAATTGATTTTTATGTGGACAATGAGTTATTTAAAAGACTGGCGGAATGCCCAGGAGGCTTGATTAGTTGGTTTTAACTTCTCAGCTGATAACAGGGTTTTTTAATGTGGTGTGAATTCCTTGCTGAGTCCCAGCGGGAGCTCACTGTGTGCGTGAAAATACACACAGAACATCTATTTATAAAGGAAATCAGTAGAATACCTAAACCAGAGACCTACCTGCTCTCCCTTTGCACCAGGCAGGCCCGGTGGTCCCTGCGAAAGTAAAAATACACGTTCAGGCATGTGAAAGTGCAGACCATATATGCTTATACATACAAAAAAAAAAAACAATAAAATAAAAGAAACAGTTGACACAAAGCACATAGAATGTCAAAAAAGAATAAAAGTCAGGGAATGGAATTGGTAGAAATCTAGTATAGCAAGTACGCTCACATATCCTGTTTGTATAATGAACATTATGTAGATCAGCCCTGGAGGGCAAAACCTTTCTGTATCACAAACTTTTGACTCATCCAGATGGAAGTTAATCTGTTTCACTCTGCAGGAGGACAGGACGCCAAGAAGCTGCATTGACGTTTTGGGATTTGTCTGGTCTTAATTCCGATGACAGTAGTGGTTGTAAAGATGAACACAACGAATCAACTGAGCCTTGTTTCTATTTCTTCTTATTGTTCTCAAGTTGGCTTGTAAGCCATATGATCTTATCCCACGTTTTGCTTGATCAAGCTTCTTTAATTTCATACAGGTTTTATGGGACAAAAAACTGGTCAGAAGCAATAAAACCAAAATTAAAGAGAACACAGGAAAATAAATAAAGTGACAGGCAGTGCATGTTATGCATTTCAAACTCAATTTCATTATAGTCAATAAAATTCAACTAAGTATCATTAAAATAGTTTAAAATCCTACTAAAAGTAAGCTGCTGGGGAAAATTGACTGTCCTTTCCTGCTTTTCATGCTATTTCCACCAAGGCAAACATTCCTCCAAACTGCCTGTGAGTGTACAAATTAAAATTCATTGTACTATGCAAACATTCACAGATATATTTTCCTTGGAGCACAATCAAACCTGTTTGCCATCAGCGCCGAGACCTGGTGGTCCAGGTGGACCTGGAGGGCCAGGTTCACCTTTTCTTCCCTCTGGCATTTTGATTCCAGCGAGTTGGCTGCCAGGTTCTGTTGGCTGACACACACCACACTCGCCCTGGGAAAGGGCAAGAAGTTAAAGATTTGTTTGCATGACAATTAGGCTAAAATACAGAAAAGTAACACTTTTATCAATGCATACAGTACCTTCTCACCCTTTGGGCCAGGCTCACCAGTTCCAGGCTCCCCTTGTTCACCCTGTAAAATGATTATATTATTTAAATCTGACATAAAATAACCATATCATCAATTATGTTTATGCCAAAAGTTTTATTTTTTTTTTTGTCTGTGCACCACAATGGAGCATTAAAGCCACATTACAGTACAATTTATTTCATTTTATTTTATTTTGTTTTATTATGGGAATAAAGTTAAAATGTTGTGAGAATAAATAGTATTATGGGAATAAAGTTGAAATAGCACAAGAATACAGTAATAACAATACAAGAACTCCTACACTGTGTTAAAGTAAGGAATGTTGGGCATCCTGTGAAGGGCTATATTGACATCTGTATTATTCAACTTTATGGATCAATATGATAAACTGAAGTCTGTTGGCAATTCATGGCTGCATTGATGTATTTAGTCATCACATAATGTGGATGACAGCATATTACAATAACAGTGACACAAAAAAGTACTTTATAAATGCAGTGACACATGAGGCTGTCCGACAACAGGTGTGGGCTGACTCTGGAATGGAAAATGGACATTTCAGAATATTTTGATCTTATTCTCTTAACAAAAAAATATAAAATTATAAAAATCTCACAGTGTGGCCCTAACACTTAGTCACAGATACTATTAAAATATGTGAACAATGTTAACTATGGATGGATGGATGGATGGATGTATTTTATCTCAAAGTTTATAATTAGGTTTGCTCTAAATCTGGTTAATGTTTGGGGATGTGGTCATAAGCTACAAAAGCTAACACAGTAAGAAAAATATTTAATGAACCACTAATTGGATTTTGATAACATTTTCAGAAACCATTTCTTCAAAGCACATCTACAAGTGATTAACCTTTGGAGTCAATCAACACAAGATGGCTGCCACAATCAACTGGCCTTTAGCCTGCCTGACCCAGGTTGCCAGGGATTTTGCATTTGCATAGTAGGCTGTTAAATGATTCAATTGGCTGTCTTTATTTTATTTTATTTTACTTTTACTTTTTTAGATTGACACCTTCTTTGACCAACTGGGTACATCTAATATCTCTCCAGAGCTCAAAATATGTGGCAAGGTCCTCATGTGATTGATTGACTGTAGAAATGGCCAATCAGCTCTGAGCTTCATTCTGACATCACAGCTATGTAAACCTATCCGGGGGGTGGGGGGGCGCTTGTGTGGGGATAGAAAATCAAACTTACAGAAATTTCTGATGTGCAGTCATTTTGTCCTCTGAGCGCTGACAACAGCATATATATATATATATATATATATATATATATATATATTAAATGTAAATGCTATAAAATAAAGGCTTATACTTTTGTTATGGCAGTCCTTTTTGATCACATTTGGTCAAAATTAGTCAAATAATGAACCAAAAGAGAAAAGCCTTTTATTTTTTTGCTGCTCTGGTTTTATAAGCTGTGTGGATTGTATTTTATCATTTTTGTTGTGTTTTGGGTGTTTGTTGGTGGGGAATGGCTGCATGTCCCCCAGATTCGATTCATTTTGCTGATCATTACAATGTTTTTGTATTTCAATTATGCTGTGAGTAAGTATGTGTGGTAGAATATGATTTATGATGGTTTTATCTGTCATTTGAGCTCCCAGTGAAGTCTGTGTTGAAATGACAGTATTTGTTTGTCCAGTTTGGACATTTGCTGGAGACCTGTCCAAGTATGGTGGACATGCTGGAATATGTTGTGTCTCAAATATTCATTTTGATGCTATTGTTACCAAATATGAACTGTTAATAGTTGAGAAACTTTATATTTTTACACAATATATTTGTTTTCCTACCATTCCCTTCATGTTCTGGAACATTTTAAAATCTTACAAAATTTTAAGTAAGAAAAAAAATCTTGTGATTTTATTGTATTTTAACTTCAATAACTAAAGCCTATAAAATATGACTGCTGAAGTTAACATTTCAGATTGAAAGCTTCAAACAGAGACTAGACTTGTGAATTTACTCCAAAGAGTCCAAGAACAGTACTTAATTAAATTTGGGTATGGTTTTTAAGGAGTTTTAGGCAGGTATGTAATTTAGTTGGGTGTCAGTTAAAGTGGCTCCATGTTGTGTAATTTCAGTCTTAATCTCAGTTTAGTAAGCCAATGCTGTGTGACAGGTCTGAACTTGACATCAAGTTGGAAGTGTTGAGCCTACAGTAGAGATATGACATTAGTTGGTAGTTGTGATAGTAAATACACTGTAAGACAAGTCAAACACAACACATTTCATTAATGTTAAGTGGTTTCTGTGAGTTTGTGAACCGGAAATTACTCCACTGTTTAAACTGTTGAACTGTTACTGTATCTCTTAATTATATACAGTATATATTGGTTTGATTATCATCCAGAAACTCCAGTTCCCTGAGTTGTTTCAACAAATACTGTATTCCTTTTGGTATGATTTATTATTATTATTGTTGTTGTTGTTGTTGGTATTAGTAGTAGTAGTAGTAGTAGTAGTAGTAGTAGTAGTAGTAGTAGTAGTAGTAGTAGTAGTAGTAGTATTTAGCACTTATTTAACAGTTCTGCCATTGTGATTTTGATTTGAGTGTCATTTTATGCCACATCTATTTGATAAGAAGACACTAGTCATGGCTGCACTAACATCACAAGATAGGTAAGATTAAATTTATGATATTGATTTATCCATGACTGTTTGATCATAAGAAAAGGACAGCTTTGGATGAAGATATTTGCTAATCTTTTTTTTTTTATTTTTTATTTTAATTTTTCATTTTTTTAGTTGGAACCACCAACAATTAGTGTTTTGAAGCTTTTAGTAGGGTCAGAACAATCATTTTTAAAATGTATGGGTCATTGAAAATAGCTGAAAAGTGTGCATTAAATAAGTTGGAAAGTTAGGATGAATTTTAAATCATTTACGCATTACGGAGTTCTCAGCCAGGGTCAAGCAGAGTGCGTGTATGTTTACTCTTATTGAATATTTATAAGCTAAAATGCATAGATAGGCAAACTTTATGTTGAATTGCCTTTAAAAAATCAGTATATTCTTGTGAAAAAGTAAGAGACCCAAGCTACTATTCAATATGAGTGAGTCTGATTAAAAAATAAATARAAAAATCCCATAAAAGGTAATTATATTTAAGCATATTATTTATTAACATTGTGTGAGCTATTTAGTATAACCAGAATGTAGAAGTGTTTGCTTCTTTGTGTGTTTCTAAAACAGAATGTGCTGCAGTTAGAAAATGCAAAACATACTGAACAAAAAAAAGAAAAAAAAGAAGAAAGAACAGAAATAAACCTTCTTACAAGACACCCACACAAAATAGATAGAGGTGTAACAAAGTAAAATGGGGTTGTTTATGAATTTAAAGTCTGCCTTTTTTCCATTAACCATAATAAATCACTTCAATTCAATTGGAACTCTTCAAACCCTAATGAAAAAAGGTTAATGAAGGTTATGTCAGATTTTTTTTCTCTTACCTTTTCCCCTTTCAGTCCATTCTTGCCACTGAGTCCCTTCGGTCCAGTTTTCCCCTGACATGTGATCACAATTTATTTTATTTTTTTTTTTTAACATCAGGAGGTTGTGAAGCAGAACTTTCAGTTTCAAAGAACTGAAGCTGAACTCACCGGCTTCCCATCAGCGCCTGTGCTGCCTGCATTACCCTGCGGACAAGCAAAGAAGAAGAAAAAAATAATAAAATAAAATACTGAATTTCCTGAATTGCTAAAAATGGATGAGTTTTTAAATTGGTAATTCACCCTTCATAGTAAGTCTCACCCTACAGGCAGCTATGTCAAATGATATTGTTTTTTGAGTACCTAGGCTCTTCACTAATACGTTTCCAGCTGAGGAATATCCCTATGGTCGACAGTTTGGGGCCCTAAAATTAGCACACTGCTGTGATTATCTTCCTGATGGAGTCTATTAAGAGCCGTGCTCCGACACCTACTGGGTGAGCTCCTCTTATGTAAGCCATGTCAGCTACTGGGGTCAGCTACTCTCTGCACTACTGTTGCGTAACTTACCTTCTCTCCTTTAAGTCCAGGTAACCCTGTGTTTCCTGGCTCACCCTGTAAAGTAGAAACAAAAGGTAAAATAAATAATTTTAATGAAGGTGTTTATCATTAAGTGTATTACAATGGGAACACATTTGAAAGCAAAATAAAAAGTGGCCAATAGGGCAACTTTTTTGAAATTTTGTTAGATTTTACCTCAGTCGTCTTTTATAATGTCCAATATAAATTTCAAACATACTATTTTTTTAGTGATCTGAAGGGAAGTTTATTCAGTTTACACAGATTGTTAGATGTACTTCACACATACATGTTCATATTGAGATGTCTGAACTAGTTTTGATGATCAAATGTGTAATTATGTATTTCTTACTTATTGAAATTAAGCTCTGATAATAGTAGTGTGCATGCTCAGTTTTGAGTGGCTCATGATATGGGTCATCTCAGAACAAACCACACTTTTGACAGCTAAAAAAAACATTTTCACACCAAACAACAAACAGTGTGTTTAACACTGGACTGCTCAACAGGAAGGGCCTTCTGTATCAGGGATGTATTTTGCCCCAAATGGTTCGGTCAGAAGGTTGTGTTTAAAAAAAACTGTGTTATTTCCTGATTCTTGGCAAAAACAAACAAACAAATAAATAAATCAGAGACTTCGATCAGTTCTGTTTTTAGTCTGGCTAGTGGTTGTGTAAAACTTGGTATTTTTCAATTAAACGTTCAAGTCTAAATCTGAATTTGTGTCCTGTGCGTATTTCATCTGCCAATGAACACAATTTCTTAAATATCTAAACTGACAAAATGCAGGCATTTTTCATATTTAAGGGAATAAAGAAAACCAAGAAAAAAAAAGGTTAAACTACTGCCTGTAAGCCATTATTGTCACCATTGGAACTATGCACCTGTATCTGTCACGTGACCACATTTTAAAATATATATAGATAGAAATGCAAACTAAAAAGTAAACCTCAGCCAGTCAATGTGCAAAAACTAAGAGTCATAAAGAAAAAAACAAATATGTTGAACTGTAGGCGGAATAAGCTCCTGGTGGTTGAAAATGTCAATGTCTTTGTCTATAATGTTTTAGCGAAAATTAAAAAAAAACCTTCACTTTAAGATTTGGTGAGAAAATACAGAGCTCAGAAAAAATGGAAATCAATGAGTTTGGATTTACGCATAAAATATGAAGGGATAAAGACAATAAAATGTAGATGTCAGATGCAGAAATGTTGACTGACATAAACAACTTTTGAACAAAATAAATGCATTTATTTAACCAAAACAAAGGGCTGATGTTGTAGCAACAGGAAAAAAAAAAAATTCTTTAGGCGACAGAAAAAAAAAAACTTGAAGGAGAGTGTGTTGTAAGTACACACAATGCCAGACTGCAGATAGTGAAGAAATTGTGAAGACTGAGGGTAATGAGAAGAGGAAATAAACCTGGGCTAATTGACAATATGGAACAGGACCAGGGAGTGAAGTCTAACAATGACTAATTTCTAACTGAGGGACAGATAGGAAACTCAGAAGGGAATGCTATAAACTAAACAGAAAGAGGACAAACTCAAAACATAAAACCACAAAAAAAAATAAAAAAAGAAAACACRATTTTGACAAGGATGAGAAAAAAAAAACACTGGTTCAAAGATCAAAAACAAAGAAAAAAGTTTTAAATCCTAACTCTATAAGAAGTATAATGATTTTAGAAAGAAAAAAGGGCATTTATTTATTTTTTGTAAAGATTTGACCTTTAAAACTTAACGTGTGTCATAATCACACTTCTATGTTTCACGTTTTGTGGCAGAATCTTAAAAATAAAAGTCACAGACAACTGCACTGCAATTTGTTAAAACCTGTTGAAACTGTCAAAATCACAAGTAGGCTTTGCAAAGTCCAACTTCCTATAAAATAGTTAAAGTTTAAACAATGTTGCTGTGAAATGTGCTGAGGTTATATGCAATAGGTGTCTTGTTTTTGCAAAGTTTTGTGATTTGTGTCTTTGACATACAATGTATTGATACCAAAACTTACATAACACTATTCCCTGTCAAGTTTAATTGATTTTTTGACATAGTTGTGGGAGTAAATTGAAAGTTATTGAGTACAATAGTTGATTAAATTGTCTCAATGCTTATGCATTTTTGCTTATGCAAAAAAATGGTTCACCGACTATATTTTTATACAGTATGTGCTGTATTGTGCATTGCATCTTTTTCTGAAAAAAATAAAAAATAAAAATAAATAAAATTAAACTTACTTGCTCCCCTTTATGTCCAATCCCAGGCTCCCCTTTTTCACCCTTCTGCTGCATCACGGTTGTAATGCCATTGAGGTTTGCAAATTGTTCAGGATCAGGGCATGCAGAACATGACTCCCCCTAAACCACATTAAGAGAGGTTGTTTTCATACAGTATTTGATATCGATTCACACAAAATTTGGAACAAACTTGCAACATTTAGGAACGAAAAACTGTTAAAGTTGGGAAACATTCTCGAGTTCCAAGTTAGACTAAGAATAAATTCAAAGCTTGGTTAGTTATTAGACCAAATTGTTGCTGGCCTGTGACAAAATAAAGCAGTCTAAACCAGAAAATGGCTTGTCTTTGAGCTTAAAGACAGAGAACAAGCTGACCTTCTCTCCTTTGGCACCATCTGATCCCCGTTCTCCCTGCCAAAACATACAAAAACACAGACATCCAAATTATCCTCAGCTCATTCTGCCAAGCAAGTTTGCTTTGAGTTCTCATGCTTGAAAACGGCATTGGAAGCATTTTGGTCATTGCAATTAGCCAGATGTCAGTAAATATCAGTGTGTGTGAGTGTGTGGGTGTGAGGGATGGTAGTTTTAATTTGAGCAGATTGGCATTAATGTACATTAAAGCACAGCTATAGATCTACACCTACATACAGCTGGTGCTGTTTTAGGGACTCTTTTTTTTTTTTTGCATTTTGTGCAGTTTGTTCCTAGTTTCCCTTGCTCCTGCTTTAGGATGGAGTATTACAGTGCTGACGTTAGCATATTAAAATGTACAGGAATGTAGATGAGTGTGTATAGGTCACACTTACACAGAATATGAATTAACTAGAAATTGCAACGAGGAGAGAATTCAGTACCTTTTGTCCTGCTTTGCCATCTGCACCTCTCGGTCCCTGGTAGATACGAAGACAAAAATGAAGTTAAAAGGAGGATTATCAAAAGTAAGAGTGTTATTAGTTTAGCTCTGTGAAAGAAGGAGCATATCTAACTTTCTCTTTCTGTGTATATACCTTGTTCTCCCTCTGCCCTAACCAGGTATGACAGATTGATGCTGACGCTATTGAAAATCGTTGCACAGAGAATCTCATAGGGCTAAAGATTTATATTCTATCACCCCTGCACCACAAATCATTCTCTATTCCACCTGCTGGAGTAAGTGGGAGTTAAAAAATATGAGATAAAAGACACACAAAGTACAGTATTTTGAGTTTTGACTCACAAGAGAGACACAAAGGCTTATTAGAATTTTATTAAGAAACGACCTTTGTCTCAGTGACAAAACTTTTGACAGCATAACACGTCTTATTCTCCCCTGAACTGCAAGAATTTACAGCGACAAATACAACCTCAAGGTGGACATAAATGCTATAGTTTCCCTCCGAATGATACGATTAAATACATCTATCTCTGCCATCATACAAGTGCTCAGGGTTCAGTTGTCAGCTACAACTCAGACCGTGTCTACAAGTCTAATAAAACATGTAGCGAGATCATAAAAATGTAAAATGGAGCATTTTGGTCGGTGCAGAATACATTACAGCCAAAGCAATACACTTACAGGAAGTCCTGTGTCTCCAGTCCCCGGGGATCCGGGCTCTCCTTTTGGACCAGGCTTCCCTTGTAAAGCCACTGTGTTGATGTCTCCAGTGGACACTGGGCACACTTCGCATGGGTCGCCCTGAAGATTTAACAGAAAATGCGTGTGATGAGCGAGCGCACGGACACACAAATCAAAACATATCAAGGCCAAGCTTATGTGGTATTATACCTTCTCTCCTTTAGGGCCTCCTGGGCCTCTTGGTCCCTGAGAAAACAGCAGATTTCCCGTCAAACACTGATGTATCTGCTCATAGTTACAGCACTGTCTGTAGGAAGCTGGTGCATGCATTACTGAGGAGTAATCAATGTTTGAAAGAGTTCCTCACTGGATCTCCTGGCAATCCGTCTTCTCCTGTAGGTCCCGTGTCTCCCTGTTAACGCAAATTTAAATCTGAGCACCACTGTACAAAAACAAGCTTATTTAATTTGCTAATAATATTTGCACAGATTTGGTAGCTCGAGGGTATTTAAAATTTCAAAAAGAACAGGATTTTTTTGGCTAAATTAAAAGCATCAACAAAACTGAGTTATAATAGTGTTGGCTTGACTAATAAAGAAGAGAAGCTCTAATAATTCTACCAAATTATTAGTCGTGCTCAACAAATGCTTTTAAGAAGTTATCACAAACTGGATACTATTTCAGTGTTTCTATGTTTTGATACGGTTTTGAAATGGAGTGTGAAAAGATTATTGTCTTGTAGTTTAAAAGCTGCAGGTTTGAGTCCCATGATCTCCATGTAGGTTTTTCAGAACAAAACCATTCCCTCATTGTTGCATGACGATAATTGTGTAATTTTGTTCATATTTCCAAGTCTTCCAACCCTTCTTGTCACAAACCGCTGGGAGAATTTTTCACTCCCCTATGCATAAGAAATCTTTGTGAGATTGGTCAGAAGTTGTTTATGCTGAAAGCGCTCGGACACTGCTCTTTGCTTCTAGTACTCGCTTCCAAACTCTGAATGTTGTACCGGAAAACAGGCATATACAAAAATAGTCAGCCAGGATGGATTTGTGGGCAAAGTAATAGCAAATATCTACCAGTTTTTTGTCCCCGAGTGTACACGCCAGATGGAATAAGCTCCATGCAGTGACATATATTACAGCAGAAGTGGTTACCCAGGATCTTGGTGCAGTGTTTTGTAGGGGTTAAGAAAAGTGTGTGCAAAAACAAACGTCGACCAATTACGTGACTGTCAACTGGTCAGCTTCAAATGGAGTATGTGGAGGCCTTAAATCTTGTCTTGTCTTGTTTGTTTCTGGATTTGTGATGGATTGGCAGCCTGTCCAGAGTGAGACCTGCCCCCCACCCCCACCCAATTCCGTAAGAATAGGCCATAAAACATGAACAACTGAAAAGACAAAAAAAGATCATTTTTGCTTTTTACTTGCAAATACATATGTACTTTGGGCTGAATATAGAGACATTGGGCCTCATGCAAGAACATGTTCGTATTCTTCTCCTAAATTTCTCTTACTTTTGTTCGTACAAAGGGTTCGTACGAACATGTCACGTCAGATTCAACAAACTCTTCTATCTTCAGGAAAAGTGTGTAAATGAGCTGCGTAAATTCCACCTGTTCTATCCAGCTGCTCGTGCACGCGAGAGGAGATTAGCATAATTACCACCCCAAAAACACCATATAAGGCTATGTTTCCTGCCTCAGATACAAGGAAGTGTCCATTCATGAAAAATGACAGCRAAAATTAAAAAGAAGAACTTTACGAGTTCAGAGATTGAAGTCAGTCTGTCAGAGATCCAGAAAAGAAAATCTGTAATTTTTTGCAGAGTCAGCTGTGGAACAAAAAGAGCTGCTAAAAGAATAAACAACTGTGTTAAATCATCTTCATTTATTCAGAAGCCACACCGTCCCACACCATACGTGAATTTTGTTAGTATCTGAAAAAAAATCTAAGAATGTGAAAACATTGGTGAATGTCACAAATTCTCCTAAATCACTCGTACGCACAACTCAAGAACAAATCTGTGCATTTGAACGGTGCTTGCATGAGGCCCATTGTAATGTTTCACAGTTTTAGTTTATTCTGAACCAGTTGAGTCAGGTTCTCCGCTGGGTTCTTCTCCAAGAGAATTCTTCACTCTGAGAAGTTGCAGGTAAGCTCAGCCTTATAAGCAATACCTTGCAATAGTGAGTCAACAAGTATAAATATGACAGCCAAACTGACTGTTCACATGTAAAAGAAGACCATCAGCTTAAGAACTGATTGTTAGTGCCCTGATGTCTGCTTGTAGTTCAAAGAACACTGAGACATGCTCTCAGCACAACATTGTGAGAGGGGATATTTCAGAGGACCTGACTCAACATTTTTTTAAATTCTCTACTTGAATTATTGAGATGAATAAGCAAACATGTCAGGTTGTACAAATTGTATCTAAATGGCACAAATTACCCCCCACTTTGCAGGTATACAGATGTGAGAAATCTCACAGATTTGTTCAAATTTCACAGATTTTTTCAAACACTCAGCTTCAAGTTGATTTTACATCTCAAAGACTGTAGGACGTAAAAATAAACCGGCAATAAACAGAAATAAATAACCATCTCCCATCCCACTAGAAATAAGTTTGCCACTGCACCTTCTCTCCTTTTCCTATGCCAGGTTCACCAGGAAGACCCTATGAGAAAACATGTTTAAATATAAAGTATATAGTAGTATTGTATACAACAAGGACAATAGGACACAACAAGCATACTGTATCTACTTCAAGTACGTCCCATGAAATGAAATTAAAAAAATCTCACCGGAGGACCTGGCTTTCCAATTCCTGGTGGACCTGGAAGTCCAGGCTTCCCTGGCTCCCCAGCCAACCCTTCAGGACCCACTGGACCCGGCAAACCCTAGCAGACAAGTTCAACAGGGATTCTGTTAAATCTAAATGGAACTGAATAAATGTGACAGACAGGCGGCTGGTAGAAAGTCCAGGACTTAAAGTCGACAAACCTTCTGCCCCTTGGGGCCGACCACACAGACGGACCCTCCTCGACCCTGGGAAATGGTGACAGACCAAGAGAAAAGAGACATCATCAGTGTCACCATTAAAAGCTGTGTTGACAGTTCTTTTTGTTAAGACAATTGTCAGATCTCTTAATTTGTTTACGATTTTACATTGAAAGATAGAAGAAAAAAACAGAGCCTGTAAAATAAATGGTCTTCAGTCGTGCGTGAACAATATTTTCTGTCTGTTTGTTTCAAGACACATCAACGGGCACATTTATATTCACAATGTCAGATGGATGGGAGGCAGAACGAAATCTATTCTCATCCAAATCCATCTGGTCACAACAAGAACTCGGCTTGGCAAACAGCTTAATATGACAATGTCTGATGCCAGAACTGCTGGAATATCCCACTGCATACAGGGGTCGCGATTTGTTCCTCAAAAAGGTCTTCATGCGTTTTTAGGGGATCATTACATCGTATGGGAAAGATTAAAAGGTTTAAGTCTTCCTGAATAGATGCCTGCCGGTGTGGGAGACGAATGGGCCAGTCAATGAGGCAGCATTGATTGTGCAAGCTTTGTTGCTTTAGCCTAATCTAATGGGCAATAACAGGTTGACAACGTGGCGGTAGAGGAGATATCAATGGGAGTCTGAGTTTAAAGACTAATACCACATAAGTTTCTAAAATGTTGGTTCAAGTCTGATAAAAGTAGCTGTGTGTGTGTGTGTGTGTGTGTGTGTGTGTGTGTGTGTGTGTGTGTGTGTG
>NW_013952630.1:307479-314881 GCF_001266775.1 Austrofundulus limnaeus
GTGTGTGTGTGTGTGTGTGTGTGTGTGTGTGTGTGTGTTAAGAGATGTAGACTTGCATTTATAGCATTGCAAATACATTATTTTAAGCTTTATGTAAAGCAGAATGTATGCCTGAGGGCAAATTTTACAGTTTGCGATGCTTTAGTTTTAGTGCAAAAGAAAACAAAACCAAAACACTTACGTCTTTCCCTGGTGTTCCTGTCAGCCCTTGTAGACCAATTTCTCCTTTCTGACCTTTTTCTCCCTAGATGAAGTCAGCGAGAAGCATAAAGGGTTAGAATTTAATTGCACAATCATTAAAGAGTCACATACTGATAGTTAATCACCAAAAAAAAAAAAAAAAAAAATTCTAACTGCTCACCTTGTACCCAAGTGCTTCACCCCAGTTGGAAGCCGTTCCCTGTGGAGAAAAGCAATGGCAATAAGGCCCAGATCAACGACTTGGATATAAAAAAGAAACAAAATGCACACACTACTGGAGTATGGCAAATGCTGTGACCAGTCAGCAAGACATATGGTCTACTGGCAGGAAGCTGTTGCCCCACTAACTCACACACAAACACAACCACACAGTTTAAGAAATAAAACATATATATTAAGCAGTTTGAGGTGAATACAGGTGAACAGTTTGTTCAGAAATAAATTCAGACCACCTTCAGATTTTGGATTTTTGTTGTGTTGCTGCCTAATTCAATAACTGTTCATTTATTTATCTTTTCTTACTAAACTACACTCACAACCCGAGAATTACAATAGCTTCACTCTGGTGCAAAACTCTCCAAAATCAGCTTCATGGACTCAAACTGTGAGTAACAGGATGCTCTGGCTAAATTAAACCATTGAATTGCTTATCTATAACTTTAAATGCTGTGTTTGAAGTAAATCTGATACTTCTCAATACCATCCATTCTGTGAAGCATGATGGTGGCAGCATCATGATGTGGGAACGTTTTTCAGCAGCAAGGACTGAGAGACCATCAGGCAACAACACAACACAATTTCAAAATGTGGAGGGGGTCTGAATACTTTCTGAACCCACATTTGAATCAAACAACTTTTATTTTCCTACTTACACATAATGTAAGTGCAGTCTCAAGTCTGTTATAGTCTAACACATGACTATAGCTCACAACTGGTAAACACAATAAACAAATAAAGAACATCACTATTCTCACTGCATAATTATCACTGGGTATGTGTGCCTGAAAACAAGATTTTGCATTTCAAACAAACTTGAAAGCAAAAAGGGGTTAGTCGAGGTAACTATGGCTTTCTGCAGTAACCTGCAGCAGAACTCTGGCACTCACCGACTCGCCTTTCTCTCCCTTTTGGCCTTTGGGTCCTTCAGTGCACTGAGGTTAGAGACAGTTGGTTGGCACATGTTATCACACATCACTTTTGGCACACAGTTCAGGCTTACTGTGCTGCGTGTAGAGCAACAGAAGAGTACTTTTTTCTGCAAGAGAATCTGCACGGCATATGACTGGGACATGAAAGATGTTACTTACTGGACCTGAACTGGTGCCAGAACAGTCATCACCCTAAGATAGAGAGAGAGAAACATTGAATAAAAGCTTTTGGGTAAGAGAGAAAATTCAAAAGGCTTAACAATGCATTGCTGTGTTTGGTATACACATCCAGCATTGTGATATATTTCAGCAGCATCAAAGTGTTTAAGTGCTGGTCCTGTTGATACATGTGTTGACACTGCAAATCCCATTAAGTTCAGTTTTTACTCACATCTGGGTTGCTTTGCATACATTTTATTTTTACACTCACCCGGTCACCTTTTTCTCCTTTCAACCCAGCAGCTCCACCAAAGTTTACAACCTGCATAACACACACACCCACCCAACACACAGTTATACACTTTGCGGTTTAATACCTGTAACTACAGGAATAAATGCAAGTAAAGATCAGTGATCCTTACATTTTCCTCCCTACTTGGGAGTAAACAACCTGCACACTACAGACAGATACAAAGGAGTAAACAATCGTTAGTATTTTATTAGATACCTATACGGAAGGAGACTGGGGACTGTCTTGTAGTTTTTGCTTTTGCCTGGCAGTGGCACTCTTGCACAAAAACTAAACATTTGCCGACTGTGCTGCTGGAATGCAGCTGCACACTAACATCCACGTACGCACACAAACAACACACGCATGTCCCATTGGAGCAGGAGATCAATAGGAATGTCTGATTCCCACAGCACAGGAGCGAGGAGACCAGCTGCTCCTCCAGGAGGGCACAGACAAGCACACAGTCGCATGCACATGCCAAATAGGGATGGCAGTAATAAATAACTGAAGCGTTTTCAGCGGAAGCGGGTAATTAAAGCTGAATTACCGCAGTCTGTGTTTCTGGGAGTGTTGCTTTCACACACCAGGAAGTTTGCAATATGCTGAAGCTGTGACTGCGAGCTTGCTGAGACGACGAAAGCGAGCTTGTAACAGCACAGAGACAACGTGTAATGTTGCCTCTTCTCTCCAACCCACCACTCTTGCTCTAGAGTTACAAATCTCCCAATAGCTGCCTAAGCCAGCTGCAGTGACGAGCCACTTTTTCCAGATTCTCATATGTGAATGTGAGTTTGTTCAAGTAAAAAACAAAATAAAAAAACCATGCACTTACAGTAAAACTTCAAAAGCAGCAACTGTTGTTAATCTTCAATTTGACTTCAAAATGAGAGAAATATCATTTTATTGTCTCAATGTGCTGTCTTGTCTACTTTTTTTTTCCTTTTTTAACATATAATGATACAATAAAATACAGAAACAAATGTGTCTCATATAGGATTTGGCATTTACATTTATACTTTAAGTTTCAATCCATTGTTTCCATAGTAAATATCATGGATCACCAACTACAGGCAAGAGATTAAGTTTTGCAATAAATATAATCCCTTTACAGCATATTAAATCTCTGTACGGCACACAAACGGTGACCTTTTTGATATTCATACATACTCATTTTGTGCTGTTCTAGTGTGTCAGAAAAAAAAAAGTTCTGGATATAACATCAAAACGACATTCAACGAATGCATGTATCATTACAGGGATTTTCTTCTGCTCAAGTCTGTTGTGGTGTAACTGACTTAGGTCATGCAATTGTTACACTTTTGCTATGTAACACACTAGCAAAAGTGATAATTTAGTATAAAAGGGGGATTTTTTATCTTCTATCTGACAAAAAAAATAGGTTTCAAACAATGATAATCCTATCAAGTCTAACAGGAATCTCTCAGTTTTAGGAGGCGTGTAAACAGCTGCATGTTTACCAGATAAACATTAATATGATGCCAGAGGTTGAAATATGAATTTAGCTTTTTTTTTCTGAATTAAAAAAAAATCTAACTAAACTTTCTTCAACTTTTAAATAAAATAAAATAAAACTTTTTGGGGGGGAATTGTTGTTTTAACAAAAATATTAAAAAAGTTCCAATCTCCTGCCAAAGCACAACAAAATAAGAGCACAATCTTGCATGAGATCATTGCTAAACATGAAGTCCTGAATATATGTGTCTCTATGGGTTGTTAAATCCCTGCTGTACAACAATATGATGTAGAAGTAAAACTATTCTGAGACTGTAACACTGGCGTCAGTGTCAGTGTTTTTCTGCTGGAGCCTTTTGACTTGCAACACCAATAGGCGCTGATGTAGAGGGAACAGAATAGAAGAAGAAAAATAGCTGATGAGGCATGACATGAACACTGATGAAAATTGGCTTCTGACTGAACTTTGGGATTAACAAGCAGGAATCCAAAACCACCTCATATGCAGGTCATTTACTATTATAATAGTGCTCATTCAAATGCCTGTTCGGTGTATTTGTTGCTATTGTTGAAGCACTGCACAACATTTACACCCGCATTATCTTTAGAATTCTATAGGTCGCGCATTATCTTTTGCCTAAAAAGAACAGCCTGGGTAATTTAACCAAATTAAATCGACTTTTGTTTCTTCATCAGTTTGTGCCTCCAGTGGCGGGGCCAGTCGTGCGCTCCAACCCAGGTAATAACCTACATTGAGGAAGTCGGGGAGAGTCAGCCAGATAGATTAGTAAGCACACACAGGAGCAACATAATGAAGCGTCTGGAGTTTTGTATTCTATTTGTGAACAGAACATGCCTATTGTAGGTGAACGACAAAATTAATAGGCAGCCGCAACTCCCCGACTGAGACCTTGCACATAATGAGGCGTAAATCAGTTCTCAGTCAGCCAGTGTTTGAGAAACGCAGGAGGAAGCGAAGACAAATGCTCAACAGATTTAGCCTACATGTTGTCCTCTTGTTTAAATTCCAACAGTCACTGCAAGTCTCTCGGTAATCCTGGTCCCTGCACTGGGTTGGGGAAAGTGCATGTACTGGATTGCCACTCTATTTTAAGAGAACCCTCAGTTCATCTAACTTCCTTATCATTTTGTGAACAGTAGAAGGAAACTGGAGCATGTGTGAAGGACATGCACTTTTTTTTTCTTTTCGAACCAAAGGCTGAGTAAGCTATCTCACAAGCCTCGTTAAAAAAATAAAATAAAATAAAGCTATATTGTTAAATCACTTGTATATAAGTGAATCATGATGCTTACCTTTTCTGCAAGATCCTTCGATGGAAAGAAATCCTGTTGGCACAAATAAGCAAACAAATAAAAATTAATGTGGCATCTTTATATTGCCTTAATGCATATACAATGTGACTTTATTTGTTTATTTTTTATTTTGTTATGGGGGAACTGTTGTTCTCTCGCTGCATGTACAGTGCATTATTTTAAATCTTGTAACCATTGCAATGCATTGCATCAGATAAACAACAATAAAAGATGAAATGGGGGCCATCTTGGTTGCACACGTGGGTCATTAGCATTTATTCTTTACCCTGTAAAAGAAGAAAATATAGATGAAAGAGGAGCGAGAGGACGAGAAGTATCGTATCCCATGAGCCCTGGGGTATATAAAGAGACAAAGCTTGCTGTGCACAGAATAACAAATTGGATTTGAAAACAAAACAAGCAAACAAACAAAAAAAAAAGAACAAGGAGGTAGAGAAAGAACTGGACTGGGTGAAAACAACTGGTCCAATAGCAAGTTAGAAAAAAAAAGTTTTGGTAAAATAAAATGAAAAAAGTTATTTTACAGGTGCTGCTGTGCTTCGTCATAAAAAAAGTCAAGTAGACGTGGAGGGAAAAAAAAAGACAAAGAAGACTTTGGATCTTTGAAGCCTAGGTGACCTTTCAGCTGGGAACTGGGTTGAAAGCAAGAAAGGGGAAAAAAGAGGCTTACAGTGCGGCAAGAAAAGGAACGGTGAGGGTGAGATTTGTCTTATCTCAGGAAGGCAGTAACTGCTGTGACCCCCACACACAGACAAGCAATCTGCACATAACCCTGTACTGAACCCATATTTGATACTAGCTGCAAAGAAAGGTTGTTTGACATCACTAGAAGATGGGGTTCAGTGCTGTGGGTCAGAGCAGTCAATTATGCCTCTTGTATCCCACTGCCCTGCTGCTGAGGCAACTATTACAAATTGCTACAGAAAAAAAAGTTATTCAAGCCAACAGAACTGCATGCTAATCTTCGTAAAGACTAGAAATTGCCAAAGATGGCAAACGTTAGACTTGGATTTGAGTGAAGCTTTTCAGGTTTTTTTTCTCTTTTCTTTGTTTTGTAAGCCACCTGAGCAGCTGCTAGCTTCATGTTTGTATAGTCCCATAAGGAAAATTAAAATCAGTGACCTCCCTCTTTTTTTATTTATTTTTTGCAGTAAAACAAGTAAGAGTAACATCAATGATTATTATTATTATTTTTCTTTTTAATTTTTCTAAATCTAGTTAACACATTTAATGCAACTCCAGTTTTATTCTCTACTGAGCCACAAAGAATGGGGCACCAAGTGTAAACTAAAATGAAATAAAAAAGTGACACTAATACCTTTTCAATATTTAACTCATTTTCTGAGTGTAAAATCCAGTTCAAAATTTTCTACTAACATTTAGTTATTTAGCTCGCAGTTCCTCAATTTGGCTATTTTTTACTAAATGTACTAAATGTAAATTTTATGTCTTCTGTGCAAATCTAAATACAAAAGTTAAATCTTAAATATTGTGGTTGAAGTTTACATATAAACATTTCTGAATGGAACGCAGTTTTTGCCATTGGTTGGCGGCATTTGTTATGACGTCATCATCCTGAGACAAAAGCTAATGCCACAAACGCCGCTAAGGCTGCAAACGCATCCCTACATAACATTAAACGTCAGTTGCGGCTGGTGTCTGAGTTGCACTTCAAACTGCCGAACCACAGGTACCATTCCTGTTATTTTCATGGTTTGAATTCAAAATTTAAACGCCATCTTCAGCAGTGTTAGCAGTGTTAGCTTTTGTCGCATAATGATGATGTCACAACAAAAGCCACACACCAACACCAAATTGTAAGAACAGTGAGCTAAATAATAGTATACTGTTTGTGGAAATTTTTGAACTAGGATTTTACACTCAGAAAGTGAGCTACATAATTAAAAATACTTTATGTTAGTGATGTTTTTAAACATTTTATTTACCACTTGGTGCCCCATATCACAGGGTTTCGTGCAAATTCCCCAGCTCTAATTAGCAGAACTGCATAGCCAATCCATATTAGGCAACTTAAACAAAAAATAAAATAAAAAAATACACATCCTCAGAAGTTGGGCTTTCCACACTATATTTAACCCACGGTGAACCTTGTGTTTCACATGTGCAGAGCACCCAACATTCCATACATACAGAGCTTAATGTGCTGTCACTTAGCGAGGCTTTGTTTAATCAATGGAAGCTGTTTTGTGGCTTTGTAACATCTGGGCTGCACACTAGAATCTTAGATTTCACAGTCCATTTATTGTGTAAGAAAACTGATGTACAGATGTAAATGGTAAGTAAGACCTTGAGTTCATTTGTGCTTGTATGTGCCTGCATGAGAGCAAAGACAAAAAGTAAAACCAATTTAAAAATATGCCAATGGAATAGAAGAAATGTGTTGTTGAACACATTATAATATAGAGAGATTGAGGGAATTTTATTAGGCTAAAAGCATATTCACATTAGCGTTTAACAAATCTTCCACGTCTAGAGGGATTTGTCGGTTTTGTCGATGCTATTTTGTTAAAAGAATCCAGGTGAGAGTGGAGCATTTGTTGAAATGTCACACTGCTGAACACATGGCAGAGGCTCTCATTTTATTTCTGCTTTCTTTTTTATAATTCTTAGCAAAGTCTGTCTAAAATGTGTAAAAAATTTGAAGCTTGGTAATTAAAAACAGTAGGTGTATGCTCTGTCATCTGATGTGTTAAGGTTTACAAGTCTCAAAGCCTTTCAACTTGAAAAGTCCTAAAGGCCTTTGAAGTCGTTTATATATACAGTATATATAAAC
>NW_013952630.1:318141-333947 GCF_001266775.1 Austrofundulus limnaeus
ATATATATATCAGCACTGATGTGTTGAAATATATATATTTCAACACTAATTCATAGATATAGCTACCTCCATCAGTCTGGTATTTATTTACATAGATTTTGTGGATATTTGGAAATGCTAAGACCAGCAGCTGGCCCTTCTGGACCAGTCTACTCAGTCATGAGTTATACAGTAAATATGTGCCAAAAAATTGACAATGAAACAAGTATTTTTTTTGTAACAGAATCTGCTGCCTCAGCAATTTTAGATCTTATTTTTTTTCTTTACTGGAGTACATATAACTGCAAACATTTCACAAGTTTTAAAGGCTTTTATTGACAGCTGCATTAAGTTTATGCAAAAAGTCAATACTTGCTGTCCTGGCCCTTCTTTTTCACAACCTCTGCAATTTTGCCCTGGCAAGCTGTCAATCAACCTCTGGGTCCAAATCCTGACTAATGGCAGCCAATAAAATATTTGTTATAAATACTAATTTAGCCAGTTATTACTTCCATTTTTTCTTAAGATTTGTCAATTTCTGTTTTCCTTTTCTTCACCTGCCTCTTGAGGAATGACCATAAATTGTTTAGGAGAAAAAAGTCTGGAGTTTTAGCCCAAAAACCCTGCTGTTTTGTTTCCTGAGACAATTAGTGGCATGGTCCTCCATCACACTGAAAGAGGCATTGTTCGTCACCAAACTGTTTTCCAATAGTTGGGAGAAGTTGCTTTTGAAAAATGTTTTGGTATCTTTTCTTTATTCTTAGGATTTATTTTGACCCTTACAACCGTCCCTAGGCTAAGAAGCAACCCCACACATGAATGGTTTTAGGAAGCTTGATTGTTTGCATGACGTATGACTCATGGTGGTGCACATCTTTTCTTCTTCAATTTTTTACCCAAATGGAAAAGAAGTTTCTTCAGAGAAAATGACTTTACACCAGTCCTGAGCAGTCTAATACCTGTCCTTTTTATTGTATTTATTTATTTATTTATTTTTACGCAGAATATCAGTTTGTCCCTGATGCTTGTTCATTTATTGAGGAGAATCGGCATCTTTGCTTCCCCCCCTTGACACCAGGCTGCCCTCCACAAGTCTGTGCCTCACTGTGCGAGCAGAAGCACTCACACCTGCCTGCTGCCGTCTCTAGCTCTGCACTGGTAGTGCCCAATCCTGCAGCTCCTTTCCCCTTCCAAGGCATCCAGTCTGCTCTTAGGATTTAATCAGCATGACAAAATGATCTCCAGCTCATGTTAACGAGAAGCTCACTGAAAAGATGCAGCAGTTCCTTTAGTGGAAAAACTAAAATACAGCGGAGTAATATTTCAAGATTTTTCTTTGTTTCATGGCAAAACAAGGGACTTTGCAATTTGTTGCATTTCTTTGATAACTCATAATAACAATCTGGAATGTATAGGAATATTGTGACATTAATATTTGTCACTCAATACTTTCAAAACCTAGGAAAGAAATTCTAGCTCATTATTGGGTGGGACAGTAAACAGGAAGTTTGTTTTAATGGTACTTTTTTGGGGGGTGGAAATATAACATACAGTCAAATGTTGTAAAATGATTAAAATTAATAATACATTCATTACTGTGTTCACAAGATTGACAAGTTGCAGTCTCTCTGTAGACATCCAACACATTCTCACTCCCGAGTCGTCACATATTGACGTTTTTCAAAGGTCCCTTTGCGTCCAATTTTGACGCATCAGGTACCCCCCTCGCGTCAGTCCTTGCCGCCCGCGGCTTTTCCGGGTTGCGCCACCAGGGGTCTTTGGGTCGGGGGTCTGAGGTTAACATTAGGGATCAGGATAAATGGTTAAGTTTAGGGACTGGGGTCAGGGATAGGATGTCTACAGTGAACATTAGGTAATTTTAGGCTTTGCAACACGTAGTTGCCATGAATTTCCTACATTTTCTAAAAATGGTTAATTTTACGTATCAGGGTTAATGGTTAATTTTAGGTACTAGGGTCTGGGACAGGATGTCTAAAGTGAATACACGTAATTTCACGATTTGGGACGGTAGTATTTGTGCATTTTCTACACTTTGAAAAATTACGACAACAGATTCCGCCCCATCCCGTCAAAATATGACGCAAGGGGGGTACCTGATGCGTCAAAATTGGACGCAAAGGGACCTTTGAAAAACGTCAATATGTGACGACTCGGGAGTGAGAATGGGTTGAGACATCATGTGACTGACAGTATAAACTTATTCTCCACTCTACAAAGCTGTAAAGCTATATACTATAAGAACAGATTGCTGAACATCTGACATGCATCCAAACACAAAGATAAAGTCCACAAAGAAAGTAATCAAGTCTGCAGGGAGAACGGGGCATTGACTGACTTTAGATGTTCATATGTCCATATAAACATGCAAAAAATTAAAACAATAATAAAAAAAAGCATGCTGTGGTCCTATTAAAGAGTTTTAATGTGATTACTCTGCAGAGTATGTTTAGTAATCACACCAAAAAATTATTTCTCTAAATATATACATACATTTATTTTGGTTTGGGAATAAAATAAATGTTTTTTTTGTATTACCTCAGTGCTGTATGTTTTTATGCTTACTGATATACTGAAAGTATAGTTTCCTCAACTTAATCATTGGGGGGCAATGTTTGCGTTTCCAAAACTGGGGCTGTCCTGCACCCCATGGATTTCCGCTTAAGAGCTTTGGGTGTGCATTTTGTTTTTGTCTAAAAACACAAAAGAAAACAACACATGTTTTAGTTCCCTAGCCTGTCAAAATGACCAAGAGTGGGTACTCCCAAAAACAAATTTGCAGGAGTTTTTGCAAGCAAACATAATTTTAGACCTTTACATTGACACCGATTTTATATTTTCTGCTTTTTTAGCAGAAATATGATGATATTCCTGCCAAAAGGACAGTACTCCCAAGCTGCCCCTGGCACATTGCTGCTGCTTCTATCTGGGCGAGCAAATTACCATAAAAATCTATCTATTTAAGCTTGCATTTCAAAACTGATAGAAGTGTGAAGGTTTAACATTTGCATGAAGCTTCATGAAATGTTTGGGAAAGAACTTGTTTTAAGACGGCTGCAATCCTCTTCATCCTTGTCTGTATTCAGACTTATCAGACGTGGCGTCTTCTCCAAATAGAGGAAGATCAAATAACTATCTACAAGAGGTAGGACATTGTTTCTAAAGAACGTTCCTTCATAATAGCTGAATTTTTTCTTTAAGAAAACCTGATTTGTTTTTTCTTTCTGAAACAATACATTTTCTTCCCTAAACTTGCCACTTTAGGGTATATTAATTGCATCACCTATGTACACATTCAGACATTGAAAACAAAAAAAAAAATTGAATGTGTAATAGGAGATACCAGAGAATTCAGGAGGCAGTGAGAGCTGAAACAGAAAGAAAGAAACATGAGGTGTGCGTATCTAGCCGGAAGCATCAATGGGATTGATTATTATGTCCTGGAGTCTGCTGGAGCTTAGAGCTCTGAGTTAACACCAAAGAGTACAAACACAAACTCCAATGAATAAATAACTGAATTTAGATCCCCTTATGTGAATGATGAAACAAGACGGAGTGCAAACAAAAAAAAAAATGTTACACAGAATGACTTTATGCATCTTTGTTGAAGCAATCATCAGAACAAACAACCCATAATACTCCAAAGAAATAAGGACTAAAAGTAGAATATAAACTTGATTTTTTTTATTTACTTGTTTGTTGTAGAAGAGCTGTAGTGTCTGACAAACTAGCCAGAGTCAGTGTCCCAGAAGGACAATCTGAAACAGCTCAGTCTTTGTTTCTGCTTGTCCTTGGGAAAGAAATAACTTTTTCATTGTTTTTTTTTTATTCAGATGTTTTGTTTATTTTATTAGACAACTTTAATCTTCTCAGTCATTTTAAACCCACAGCCTAACAGTTTTAATTGTATAGTTTGATATGTTTTTTTGCACAATTCCACATGAGTTTGAAACCCTGTAAAAAAAGGGAAAAATAAAATTGTGTTTGCCACCGTGTTGCGTCACCTCTATTGAATGACACTGTAAGCGTTCAGTAAACCGGGCGTCCAACTGTGAAAGCTTTGAAAGCAAAATGTCTCCCATTGTTGCTTTGCGAAATCTAACACCCATTTACCATTCTGGCACCTTGTTTTCTTTTTTAGAACAGAGGCAATGTTTTCAGTGGGTGATGGGTCATTACTGCAGACAGGCCATCTTAGTGCTTGTCACACAGCATTTCTTTGACTCTCTGAGTCTTCACAGATGTGCTGTCCATGTTTTATGCATTATTGCAGCCCCCTTCAAAGATTGGTGCTGCTGTTTTTAAACAGAGCTCTGATAACAAGCTAAATGCCACTTTTTTTCAGGTTTAGGTTATTGTTGTTCCCTGTATGTGGGCAAAGATCATCTCTTGGTCGAATGGCTCATCTTTCAATAGAAACAAGAAAATGTGCACATAAAATACCAATGTTTGCCTCACATCACTGGCTTCCTACTCATAAAACTGATGTCAAGAATGTAATGTTGATTTTAAGTTTTTCTTTTTTGTTTGGCCTCAGTGTGCGTACTACTGGTATAATGATACATGCATTTGTACTGTGATGATTCAGTACAGACATTTTTGATGAATACAGTGAACTGATGACAATTACATCAGTCACAGGCGATCACATTTTGTTTACCTGCATTTTGCTAACTTTTCCAACAGAAAACAAGCAAAGACAGATATTATCGAGACACTCTACTAAACAAGACATGGTTATTTCAGAACAACACACAGAAGCTTGAAATTGTGTGGGAAGATACAGCGGGTAAAATAAGTATTGAACACGTCAACATTTTTCTCAGTAAATATATTACTAGAGGAGCTAATGTCATGAAACTTTCACCAGATGTCGGTAACAACCCAAGTGATCCATACATACAAAGAAATCAAACCATAAATGTCCAGAAATTAAGTTATTTCAGTGGCCGGAATTCCTAACCAGATGCCCGAGCCACCTCAACTGGCTCCTCTCGACGTGGAGGAGCAGCTGCTCTATTCTGAGTCGCTCCTGGCTGACTGAGCTTCTCACCCTATCTCTAAGGGAGAGCCCAGACACCCTGCAGAGGAAACTCATTTCTGCCGCTTGTACACTGTAAAAAATGAAATGTTGGATTTACTTAACCATGTTACGTTACCTGGTTCCACTTAACTGAGCTGAGTAAATTCAAAGCAATATACCAGTTTTTTTTAAACCAAAGAACTTGAGTATGTTGCTTTGAATTTACTCAACTCAGTTAAGTGCAACCAGGTAACATAACAAGGTTAAGTAAATCCAACATTTCTTTTTTCGAGTGTATCCGCATTTTTTGTTTTTTCGGTCACTACCCAAAGCTCGTGACCATGGATGAGGGTAGGAACGTAAACTGACCGACAGCCGCATCATTTAAGTTATAATTTGAAACGTACTGTGGCAAGTTATTTGTACTGTATGTGAGTTTAACATCCCTGATATTAAGTGTAATTTCTTAACACTGGCACTCAGTCCTCTTAACAGTTTGAGTGTTTTTCTTTCTTTTTTCTTTTTTTGTTTGTTTGATTGATTTTTGTGTATGTTTTTTTTTTTTTGTGCATAATGTTTTGGGTTAAGCTTGGGTAGTATGATGGTATTTTTGGTGTACCTTGGTATTAAAAAATGGTGATGCTATTAAAAAAAGACAGATGTGTATTAATCACATGAGCTGATGTGCCATATTTTCACAAGGCTGGTATGAAAAGGGACTGTCAAAAGTATTGTCAATGTATGTATGTATGTATGTATGTATGTATGTATGTATGTATGTATGTATGTATGTATGTATGTATGTATGTATGTATGTATGTATGTATATTTGTTTGTATGCACGTGATATTTTCTTAAGCAATAACAATTTGGATACCCTTCCTGGTCTGTGGGTTACTTTGTACACATATCATTGTTACACCTTCAAGTTTTGCACATTTCACAGCGCAAAAGCTTATCTGGTGTGTCAGAGGTGTGTGATTTACCTGGGTGAAAGTATTGTCAACCAGGTCATTTTCAGCAGCTCGGCGGCTCTTTGACGCTTCAGGAGGGCACTGCAAGCAATCAGGACACAGAATGATAAGGCAGAAATAACAGACTACTGGTTGACAAACTGCAATGTGCCAGTCATTCTGTGAGGCTGTGCTTGAACACACTGACATGCTAAGATTTTCAGAGTCACAACAGGGGTGCTTTGTGTTTCACAGAAAAAAAAAAGTGATTTCTCATCATCGCTACATGAAATGTGTATTGGCACAAAATGAATCTTGCATTTGCAGAAAATAACGTGAGCAGGTGCATTTCCTTCCCTCATCGCTGCCCCTCAAAGAGACTGAAAATATAGATGATTTCCAGCAGGAGGTATATGATCATACTAGCAGTGGTTAAAAATTGCACAAAGACAAAAGTGCAAAAGGAAAAATAAATTCATTTTAATTTTTGAAAAAAAAATACGTATATATTATTGGGAAAACCAAGCTTCACTGTGTACCCTACTGGGTTAGAGCAAAACAAATGAAAGATTAGGCAACTCTCAGATATACATAACATAAAAAAACAAGACAACTTTTATAAATGTATGAAATCCTGATATTTCTTTTTAAAATCAAATTAACATGTTGTTACATATTTTTGGTCAAATATTTCCAAAGACGTACCATTGCATTTGTGTTTTTTTTTTATTTTTTACTTTATTTTGTTTTTTATATATATATAATCTGAATACTTATACAACCTACAACAGTTTTTGAAAAAAAACATTCATACAAGGTAAACATTATAGGCAAAAGCTCAATAATATACATATACAGTATCCTCTGTAATATTTGTCTCTTGGCATGTTTCAGCTTAACTGCATACATTTTGTAGCCTTCAACACATTTCTTTCCTGATTTCATCTGTTCTTTTGACGACTTTTAAGCTTAATCACAACCTATTTTATACATTCAGAAACCGGTTTCAGTGTTTTGTTCGAACTGTCCTGTTGGGACACCTATGTATTTATGTCCAAGCCTTAACCTTTTCATAAAGACCTCCACATACTTCATCTGAACTGCCAAAATCGTCTCTCATTGTCACAGCTGGATAACGAAAATTGTGTCATTTTGATCACAGCTTTGAGTCTTTTGCCCCTTCTTGTCACAACCCAGCAGCAAAATCTTCCACTATCCTTCACATAAAAAATCATTATCTGAAGTTTGTGAGCATGTAGGTTTATGCTGACAGCGCTTCGACACTGCAATTTGCTTCAATTACTCAATTCAGAATTTCACTGATGTACCCAGAAACGGACATTTATGAACATAATCAAATGACCAAAAGCTTATAAATGGAAATAAAACTGATGTTATCCCAACAACAGTGATGCTTTAACCAGGAAACAGTTGGTGATAAATAATGCCAAATATCTGAGTATTTTTATGGTGTACAGACTCCAGCAGGGGGAAAAAATCTGTGATGTATACTGCAGTGGGAGGGCTTTCCCAGAAGCTTGGCATGGTGTGACTTAGGCTACGTTCACACTGCAGGTCTTAATGCTCAGTTCCGATTTTTTGAAAAAATCTGATCTTTTTGTGTGAACGTTCACATTACATTTTAAATGTGACCTGCATCAGACCCCTGTGTGAACGCCACACAACACTGATGTGACACGCATGCGCAGTAAAAGACGTGACGTCTCATCAGCCGGCTTGTTTGTTTACAGAGCTAGCATGGATGCTACATTTTGCACATCGAATCAGAAGTTGTTGTTTAATCAGAGCCGATTAAATAATTATCTGATCTGCTTCTTTAGTTCAGTGTTTATATCTGAACCTGCCTCTGACCGGGATGCTCCAGTGAAGCTTTTTTTTTTTGAATGAAACTACGAGCTGGAAAAAAGTATCGACCGAGTATCTAACTTTAGGATCGATACTCTCCGCGACCCAGGCTGGACATCGTTATTATCATACTATCTACGTGGAAAATGAAAAGTAAAAAGATGAAGCAACTGGACTTGTGTTTTGGAGCTGTAAACACACGGAGCTACAGATTTAAACAGCGTGACTTGAGGTTAGTGTCTTATCGATCCTTCACCTCCTCCTGATGAAAAGGCCGGAGGAATGTGACATGAGCGTTCACACTGCAGTCACTTTGAAAACATCAGATATTTATCCGATTTAAAACCACATACTGAAACGGCCTGGGTCGGATTTGAAAAAATCGGATTTGTCTCGTTCAGACTGTCATAAAAAAATCGGATTTGTCTCGTTCAGACTGTCATAAAAAAATCGGAGATGAGTCAGATGGGTCAAAAAAATCTGATTTGGGTCGGATTAGCCTGCAGTGTGAATGAAGCTTTAGGAACTATGAAAGCTGTGTGTGAAAACTAACATAGAAAAACCACATGACTGCGTATACACTGCTTCATATCAAGTCTAATGGGCCCCCCACCCCTCCAAATAAATAAATAAATAAATATTTTTGTAGTATTCCATCCATTTTGTGCAAAGCGCCTGAAGCACAGCATATATCATAATCCTTGACAGTTAGTAAAGTGTCCTTAGATTTAAAAGTTTTATCTTGACACTGCAAAACACATCTCTTGCAAAGTGCCAATAGTTTGTTTTACTTTTTTTAGCCAATGAATACAATAACTAAAAATAGACTGAAAAAAGGCCAAGTTTGGCACAATTCTGACCACATGTTGTCTTGAGACACCGAATGTATTCATGAAACCCAGTTCCAAAATTCAAATCATCATGCTCTATCACTGTCAGCAAAACAATGAACTTATAACAACCCCTTCATTTGCATTTTGAAGTGTTTCTGCCACCACATCTGTGTGTTTAGGATTTTGCACACTTCCTCATCCCACCTCCTAACTAAAATTTAAAATGCTGCTTGGAGGGAGCCCTGCAGCACACATGCCACAAGCCAATAGAGAAAAGAGATTTCCTCCTCCAGGCCCCTCTAATCAATTTTTTTTTACAGCACAAGTCCCTCTTGCACAGGACTTCATTTTCAGAAATCTGAAGGCGCTTCTCACCCTGTTCGTGTATCTCCTTCAAATTCATTCAGTAATGGAAAAAAAAGAGCACATACAGACACATAAACACAGACACCCTGAAGAAATATGCGAATAAGTTGACTGGAAGCAAAAATGTCTTTTATCTTAAAAATAAACCAGAGAAGTGGCTTTTCGCAATTCTTCTCATACCTGAACTGACTGCTGCACTGTTATTAATCCAATGCATCTGTTTTAGATTTGTTAAGGCTTTGATCTGAGGTTTGCACGCAATGAATAAAAATACACGAAGAAAGGGACGAGTTGGATGAGCAAATCATAGAAAAAAGATACTGTGTAGAAAATGAAATTCTTTAACGCAAAACCCCTTTAATTAGATTAATATTTAAAGAATGTTCATTTCACGGCTGTTGAAACATACACAAATTGGGATATGTCTAAGTTCTGAATGACCTGTACTATATTTATGTTAAAAACTTTGGAAAAAAGGAGGACAATAAAAAAACTGACTTAGGTAACTGAAGGATTTCTACATTAATAGGTTCCTTTCCATGTTAAATTTATGAATATACTTATTGTTGTTTGACAGTTGTTAACATATTTAATGGAAAAACATGAAAAATAAATCAATGTTAACAAGACAATGGGCCTCATACAAAAACCATTCGTACGCACAGATTTGTTCTTAAGTTGTGCGTACGAGTGATTTAGGAGAATTTGTGGCATTCACCAATGTTTTCGTATTCTAAGATTTTCTTCGATACGACCAAAATTTACGAGTGGTCCAGACCTGTCGTATATTTTACGAGCAGTCAGTCTGCTGTTATCCAGACAGATTTTCTTCATTAATAACTTTATATTTCGTTAGTTTGAAGATATTTTGAGTTGAAAATAAATCACACTCCATAATTATGTTGACAATAGGCTATTCTGCTTGAATTAGAGTTATAATTTTAAATGTAATAATTTAGACTAACAATATAAATTGTCCGTCCGGCCGGCTTATCCGCTATCGGTGCGGGGGGCAGCTGCAGAAAGACCCCGCTCTCCCCAGCGACACCTTCCAGCTCGTCCAGGGGGACTCCGAGACGTTCCCAGGCCAGAGGGGATACATAACACCTCCAGCGAGTCCTTGATTTAACACAGTTGTTTATACTTTTAGCAGCTCATTTTATTCCACAGCTGACCTGCTAAAAATGACAGATTTTCTTTTCTGGATCTCTGACAGACAGACTTCAATCTCTGAACTCATAAAGTTTTTCTTTTATAGTTTTCACTGTCATTTTCATGAATGAACACTTCCTTGTATCTGAGGCAGGATACAGCCTTATATGGTGTTTTTGGGGTGGTGATTATGCTAATCTCCTCTCGCGTGCACGAGCAGCTGGATAGAACAGGTGTTATTTACGCAGCTCATTTACACACTTTTCCTGAAGATAGAAGAGTTTGTTGAATCTGACGTGACATGTTCGTACGAACCCTTTGTACGAACAAAAGTAAGAGAAATTTAGGATAAGAATACGAACATGTTCTTGCATGAGGCCCAATGTTCTTAAAAAGTTGAGTCATGTCCTATGGATGGGTTCTTTTTTGTTGAAACGTTTCCTCTCTTCTCCAATATTCTTCAGTCTGAAGAGTTGTAGGTAAACTCAACCTTAAAAAAATACTTATGCATAGTGGATTAACAAGGGTTTTGGTGGCAACTAAAAATGGTTGTGCACAGGCAAAAGAGGACCATCAGCCTAACAACTGATCATTAGCACTGGGCATTATAGCGGTTTGTACTGAAAACGGATTTTGTTTTATTTTGTTATGATATGCATTTTCTGAATTCTGGCATTCTGGTTTAAATAGCCTGAGGACGTTCAGAACGTTAGGTCTCGCTCGCCAGTGAACTGTTTCATGGGGGACACTTTTCCTCGCAGCACCGCTATGTGCATTAGCAAGCTAATGTTATTGCTGGAGCTGCTTCTAAATAACTGGTGGCAGGTGGTGATTTCACTGCTTTGGGGGATTCTGGGGGAAGTGGTTTTGTATCAGGATTTTGTTTAAGAGTCAACCTAACACAAAGTGATAGACCCGATGATCTTTCATACCGAAATGCGTGACTACTGTCTACAGCCAGACAAATATGGTACTAAATTACTGTAATTACTAAGTAATTGTATATTAAATTATTTTACTTACATGTAAATGCTAGATAATTGAATGGTAATTGGAGGACTGTAAAAGAAAGGCTTATTCATTTCCCTACATTCTTTGAAGATGCATTTTTAATGTTGGATGACTGACACCTCTTCGTCTATCTGGTAGATTAGTATCTTAGGACAAGGTTATGGAAATGGTGAGGCCATTGGAGACAATTTCAGGAATGTTTTACAAATATGCTCAAATCTAGCTCGAAGAGCTTGTGGAGGTCATGGAAAATGAAGCATGGTTATAGTCCAGCTGGAAGGGAACCTAAAACATCAGCTGACTGGCAGCCAATTCATGATGTCCCATCAGTGAATCAGTTCTCACTATATTAACAGACAACTGCCCTGCGTATGTTCAGATCCAATCAAGCGGCAATGAAGAGAGAAAATGCTATTCTTAGTTTTCTAGTTTTTTTGTTTGTTTTTTATACAAATGTAATGAAACATTTATTATTGGCAAAGGTGATAGGTATAATAGTCCCTCCTCAGAAGGAGCCAATCACATCGATCCAAATGATCCAGCTACTTTTTTAGATTTTTCACAATAAACAACAAACTTCAAATATGTGGAAAAATATTTTTTTTAAAAGGAAAATAAAACACATCAATACCATGCTTTAGGTGAAAATGTTGATTACTCTGCAATGTTGTTCATTTTCGTTATATTATGACACTTTGAACAAACGTTTGAACGGTTTAAAGAGTCTAAATAAGTAGCTGGAATAAAACATTTTAATGCTTACATTTGGGATAAATTCTCAAAGGTTTTAAAATGTTTTCTTTTTTATATCAGATTTCAAACTAATAATACAGAACCTTGGTGATTAAATAGATAATTAAACTTGAATGGTAATTTATTAAGATTTGAATAAATAAATATCATTACTGTTCTAAAGATGATTAACAAGGAAAACTCTAAAATTATATTTTAATTAAAACAGTATCCTATTCAACAGCCATTTTTTAAAATATTGAATTTAAAGACAGAGAGAAACTAGTATTTTCTCTGCATATCCTCACTGTTTTTGTTTTAAAGGCTTCCAGTCTTACCTGAGCACCAGGAATCTCACAGCAAGTCTCTTGAATGGCAAGCGAAGGGTCACAGTACAGCGTCACCTGCTGAATATCCATCTGTGAAAAGAAAGCAGGAGGCGAAAGGAAGAGAGCTGTTAGGGTGGAAGGTGTTTTGCATGCAGAGCTTTGAGTTGTCTGTTTTATTTATTTTATATGTTTAAATGAGGTAGTAAACATGGCTAAAAGCCAATTAATCTCTCATTTATATAAATCATTGGGAAAGCTGTTTGTTTGGTGAATCACCTGAGTGTGTTTGTGTGCATCTTTGTAGACCTATGAACACTTCCTTTCAGCACTAACAAAGATTATTTTTTTTTACATTTTAACTACCTGTAAGCCATTTTACCAATTAATATTGTTCATAACCCAAGCTCAGTCTTGGAATGTTTTATGAAGTAACTCTGAGGCCATTTATCATCAGCACTGGTTCAAAAACACAACCTCAGATAGACCTGATCAGTAATGTAGAACACACACAAACACAGCTGAACATTTAAATTTACACATAGATTGAATAAACATCCTCAGTGCATTGGCTTTTGTAGGAAAGTGGCTACATCAGAAATAATTCACTTTATTCTCTATGGGCATACTGCTGTACAATGCAAAAACATCTATAATGTTTCTCTTTCTTTTCTTTTTTACACTTACACAAAGACCCCTTTCATCTGATTTTATGTTCAATTGGGTGAACAAAGTTATTTTTCAACATTTCTGAAATGATTTGCTCTACAAAAATGGAAGCAACCAAGTTTATCGTATGCTCAAATAGAAGCTTTAGATTGAATTTACATTGCATGACTGTGCTATCGCATACTATGCATTCTGTCCACTTTTTCAGATAGACCAAAGTATACAGCTCAGCTGTGATGTTTCAACACTTTATTATTTTAAGTATACAATAGTGCAGTGCTTTCAACTTTTAGCTACTTGCGGGCTGCCCAAGGGGGCCCTAAATGTGAGTTTTATGGTCTCAGTCATTCTACTGATGCATAAAATCTGCATCTATAGGATAGTTTTATTTAGGATTTTTGCCACAGTGTTGAAATGTAATCATAAAAAAACATTCTACAAGTACCATTACTTAAGTGGTGTAGCAGAGTATTTGTGATCTTTCTTTTTTTTTTTTCTTTTTTACTACACCACAGACAGATCATATTAAAAAGGAAATAAAATCATGAAAATTGGTCATAGATATGGTTGACAAAATATGTACTTTGCAACATTTTGCTAAAAGTTGTTTTCCATCTATTTTGGGGTCCATGTTTACAGACAAGTGTACCCTCTAGTTTTCTTTTTTCTTTCTTTACACAACTTTTTAAATACCAGTCTTGTAATTATACTGCATGGTAATGATACCTGCTTATAAACCAAATGATTCAAAATGTTTAAACTGTCAGCATCATATAGATGTGACTTTTGATTCAGTGAAATTAGTAAGAAAAAATAATTACACTATAATCAGTTGGGTAAAATAAATGAATAAATAAATAAATAGCTGTTTTTTGAATAATGCTAATAATTAGTGTTAATAATTAAATGCAGTTTTATGAGGCAACGTTCAACATGAGCACAAACTCTATGAATCACATCACTGATTTTTTTACATCATTTCTTTTACAATTAAAAAGTTCTATGAGGGTGCAGCAATTACTTGCACTGGTCCAGCATCTGAAGCACGAACACCCAGCAGTGTGTGTCCATCAGTTTTCGGAACTCCTCGCAGCTCAAGAGGCTTAGTCTCGATGGGCCTGCAGTCCACGTGGAGGGAGGCGGCACTGCGTTGAACACTGAGGGTCACCTTGTGCCAACGGAAGTCCATCAGAGCCTCCACACCCTCCCCAGTGAAAGCACAGCTCACTGGGTCGGCTGCAGGGTCTACCCCTGAGGCTCGTAAGGACAGGATACCTTCAGGACCACTGAGCTCCACTGAGAGCTGGGATTTGGAGGGTTAGAGACAAAAGAGAGAGTAGATGTTATGAAGACAAAGAGCTGGGCTTGTAGCAATTTAATACTGCACAAAAGTATCTTCAGATGTCTGACTTGCAGTGGATTCAACATAGAGTAATATAACATGCAGCAAACAAAGCTGTAGAACACGGTAGCAAAGATGAGTTAAAAGGAAGACATATTAATTATACACACAAGCAATACAGCCAATCAATCACCCCTAATGAGGCGACTTAACCGCCATCCATCAAATACACTAAGTATTTAAATCGGGCTTCAGACTACTAGCGATTATCGGGACTCTGAGGAACTCCAGTGCTTCATCATGGAACACATATGAATAATAATGAAGGGGAATGAAAGAGGAGAGCAGGAGATGATTGAGGGGGGGACAGACAAAGAGAGAGGGGTTGTCCAATGATAAACACTGAGAAGACAAAAGGCGACCGGGATGAAAAAGGGGGAGACAATTGAAAAGGTGTCACACAAGAAAAGAAATCGAAAGGGAAAGTGGATGACTATGCAAAAGTGGGATGAGACGGACTGAGCAAAAAAATAGAAGGGCTGATTAAAAGTTGAAAGATCGATGAAAATGGGGCTGGGATTGAGATGGGATGCATGATGGCAGGAGGGAAGTTGTCATTGTACCAAAAATACATAAATCAGTGAACGAAGAAGCAGTGAGTAAGCTGCACCTGTGGATATCCCTGCTGATCTGATATCTGAAGGAGGTAGATGGTGTCTCGAAGAGCAGCCTTTTTCAAAGCCAGGGTGAAGATCAAGGTGAATTCTTCTGGTAAGCCTTCAGGGAACACCTGACTGGAACACAGAAGTTTGCATTGATCAGATATATCAACATTCTCTATTTCCAGTGGAGGTTAAAAAACACAAACAAACAAACAAAAAACTAAAACTACAAGAACTAGGTTAAAAAGTAAACCACTTTGAGCGGTTTAAATTAGTTAATTTATGTCAAGGTTGCTGATGTCAAACTATACTTTTACTTCCAGAAGTGAAAAAAAAAATACTCCAACCTGAACAACATTCAAACTAAATTTAAATAAAACTTTAAAATAAAACAAGATAAAATAGTTTTTAAAAATGCTTTGAATGTGTGTTTTATTTAATCAAATCTAGAGCAAGTGTTTGAATTTTGTACCAAATTAAAAAAAGTGAGCTGACCTCCAGCTACAAATTATCTTTTTTTTTCAAACCATGCTCAGCAGCAGCTCACAGATCTACTTAGCAGATATTGAAATATCACCAGGATCAATACTAAAATCAAAGTATTGATACTTTGATACTTCAGTGCATTAACAAGAAAATACTTGAAAGTAATTATTGCAATCTTGTCTAAACAATATGCAGTTGGAAGGAACTACTTTTTTATTAACCCTGATGCCTTTAGTATGGACATGATTAAGTCATTACCTCGAGAAATCCATGTGAAAAATTATGTGTGAAAAACAGCCGCCCTCGGCTCAGTCAAAATTATTTTCTGGTCCTGTTATTGAACTGGCTGGTGTCCTTTGGTTTAACATATTAACACTATATATATATA
>NW_013952630.1:334033-338471 GCF_001266775.1 Austrofundulus limnaeus
CTGTTTGTGTGGAAGAATGGGCCAAAATCACACCTGAGCAATGCATGCCACTAGTTTCTCCATACAGGAGGCGTCTTGAAGCTGTCATTGTCAACAAAGTCTTTTGTACAATGTATTAGATAAATTTCAGTATGTGTGTTCAATACTTTTTCCCTGTGCCATTCCACATTATTACAAATAACTTAATTTCTGGACATTTAGGGTTTAATTTTTTGTATGTATGGATCACTTGGGTTGTTACCAACATCTGGTGAAAATTTCATATCATTAGCACCTCTACTAATATATTTACTGAGAAAAATGTTGACGTGTTCAATACTTATTTTACCCGCTGTATTTATTTAGCAGTGTTACAACAGCTGTATGGCGCAGAGAAAAAAATGTGGTAAATTATCTTGTAAGATATTGGAATGAGAAAATATAAGCATGTGCGTCAACAACTACAGACATTTGTGGCTCAAAAGCCATACATCTGTATAATTTTTGAAAATTAGTTACTATAAAGAGGAGTTTAAAATACTACTACTACTACTACTACTACTACTACTACTACTACTACTACAGTAGAGACTTCACAAACGTGCATGTCTGCACAAACTGTCAGAAACCAACTCCATGAGGATGGTATGAGGGCCCAATGTCCACAGATGTGGTTTTGCTCACAGTCCAACACCATGCAGGACGCTTGGCCTTTGTCAGAGAACACCAGGATTGGCAAATTGTCCACTGATGCACTTTGCTCGTCACAGAAGAAAGCAGGTTCACTCTGAGCACATGTGACAGACGTGACAGAGTCTGGAGATGCTATGGAGAGTGATCTTCTGCCTGCAACATCCTTCAGCATGACCGGTTTGACAGTGGGTCAGTAATCATGTGGGGTGGTATTTATTTGGAGTTACACAGCCCTCCATGTACTCTCCAGAGGCAATATGACTGCCATTAGATGCCATAGATAAGATCCTCAGACCCCTTGTGAGACCATATGCTGGTGCGGTTGGCCCTGGGTTCCTCCTAATGCAGGTTGCTAGACCTCATGTGGCTGGAAGGGGTCAGCAGTTCCTGCAAGATGAAGGCATTGAAGCTGTCGACTGGCCTGCCTGCTCCCCATCTGAATCCGATTGAGCACATCTGGGACATCATGCCTCGCTCCATCCACCAACAACACGTTGCACCACAGACTATTCAGGAGTTGGCAGATGCTTTAGTCCAGGTCTGGGAGGAGATTCTTCAGGAGACCATCTGCCACCTCATCAGGATCATGCCCAGGCATTGTAGGGAGGACAGGCACGTGGAGAACACACACAATACTGAGCCTCATTTGGACTTGTTTTAAGGACATTACATCAAAGTTGGATCAGACTGTAGTGTGTTTTTTCACTTTAATTTTGTGTGTGGCTCCAAATCCAGGCCTCCATTGGTTAATAGATTGGATTTCCATTAATGATTTTTGTGTGATTCTGTTCTCAACACATTAAACTTTGTACAGAGCAAAGTATTTAACGAGAATATTTCATTCTTTCAGATCTAGGTAGTGTTGTATAAAGTACCTCAAAGTGATATTTGAGTAAAAGTACAAGTATCTTATCATAAAATTACTTTGGTAAAATTTAAAGTCTTCTCTAAAAATGATACTTGAGTATTAAAGTATTAAAGTCTTAAAGTATCTGATTTTTTTGTACTTAAGTATCAAAAGTAAATTTCTGACACAAAATCTATTTAAGTATTAAAAGTAAAAGTACTGATTAAAAATGAGCAGTTTGATTTTCCAAAATGACATTTATTGGGAGGTGACTTCTCCAAAAAAAAATCTTTCTAACGGTGCACTGTAAAAAATGAAATGTTGGATTTACTTAACCATGTTATGTTACCTGGTTCCACTTAACTGAGTTGAGTAAATTCAAAGCAATATACCAGTTTTTTTAGCAAAAGAACATGAGTATGTTGCTTTGAACTTACTCAACTCAGTTAAGTGKAACCAGGTAACATAACATGGTTAAGTAAATCCAACATTTCATTTTTAGAGTGTGTGCAGCTGTGATGGGTTGTGTACAAGCTAACAGGGTGTCAGAATGGTATATATTTATACTTCTCATCCAATCACAATTAAATTCACTCTATCCAGGAGACACAATTTATCAGGATAATATATTTAAAAGTAATAAAAACTTGGAATAAAATAGGAGTAACGACTTTCTACTTCTTACCTTTTTAAAAAAAATGTAGTGAGTAAAAGTAAAAAAGTACACTGAAAAATAATTACTCAAGTAAAGTACAGATACGTAACAAAAATGTCTACTTAAGTACAGTAACAAAGTATTTGTACTTAGTTACTTTACAACTCTGTATCTAGGATGTGTTATTTGTGTTCCATTTGTTTATTTTATTTTTTGAGCAGTGTATATACATACATAAAAAGCACGAAAGACTGCAGACAGGAGAGATGGATTTCTAGCATTGATTATTCTCCTGAGTCCAATGACTCACCTAGGTAGCATGCTTCACTGATAAAACTGACAGCCAAGTTCTGGGAGGCACCAACATTTCAATAAAAGCTGTACCCTAACATAAGTCAATACTGGAAACTGAGAGAAAATGTTGAGTGTTGTTCCTGTTTTACGCTGGATGGTTTGGAGCAAAACAAAACAAAACAAAAAAGGTATCTGAGATGTTATTCTTTGGCTAAACAAATGCTGATTTCCTGACAAGTTAAATTTTTTCCCCCCTCTTTTCATTAGAAAAACACTACAACTGTAACAAACAATGTTTGTGACTCTTTCAGGGCAAAACTTCTCAACCAAAAAATATGTTCTGTGGGCAAATTTATCTTCAAGAAAGCCTAAATATTACAACAAGAGACAGAGTGATAAAATACCCTGAGCTCTGGGCTGACCCATTTGGCAAGTTCTGACAAAGAAAACAGCTTTATTACTGGAGAGGAGACGCACAAATTCACAACTGGGGACAAAAAGAGGAAAAAAAAATAAAAATAAAAGTACGGCACAGAGACACTTCCTTAAAAAACACACACACGGACACACACACAAATCACAAATTGCACTTATGCAATAAAACTTTTGGATGTTAGATTTATTTTTTGTCCAATAACAAGTTCAGAACAAACTCAAATGCTGCTATTTAATTCCAAGTCTTGTAATTATGCATTTTTTTTGCTGGCATCTGCATCAGCCCTTCTAATTAGGAAATCACTCCTACAGTTACTGCTCAGGCATATCAGTATGACATTTTATTACAAGAGCTACTTAGAATAAGTACATGCGGTTAAAACCAGAAAGCCAAAAAGCTGTTAAGAGTTTGGTTTTACAGGCAAGTACTAGTGGTGAGAGAAATTAGTTGGTTCTGAAATGCTATCAGCAAGTGACAAATGTTGCCCACTTTGACAGCTGATTGTATTTTTATGCAACAGGCACTAGACAGCACTGACACGTTGAGTAAAAAGTTCAGTGGGTGAACAGATAAAGAGTGCTCTGCTCTCATTCAGACAGACAGGAAAAGAGAAAGCCTGTCCACCTAGGTCAAAACAGAGCAGCAAATCCTGCGCAAAATGTAACTCGTATTCCCTCGTTGCACACAATTCATTCCCTCCCACCTAAATCTGTACAAAACATGGTTGTGCCAGACGTTGGAGGTGTCGGAGAAAAAGAGCAAAAAGCAATGAGAGACGGAGAGAGATGGCAAACTTACTCGCTGGGGCGCACGAGTGCCGTCTTGCCCAGGCGTAGGATGACTGGACCTCGAGCGTTGCGGATCTTCTTGACGTTTGCGTCCTTGAGCAGGGAGAATCGCCTCACTAGATTAAAACCTGGCAACAAAAGGGAACTCATCAGCATACAACAAAACAAAACTCTGAAAACAATTAAACTACACAAGCTCATCTTATTTTTACCGGTAATATTGTCCCTGGCTATGTGAGGAAACTTCCAATCAGCCACTTGCAAGGGTGGACATTGTACACCTGAGGAAATAAAAGGGATAACATATTGTTACACAAGGAGAAACTTTAAAAAGTGGCTATAAATTTAAAACTACGAGAATCACGAGATGCAAAGGAGTCACAGGAAGAAAAAAAAAAAAACACCCAGGACACTTCTTGCCGACTGAAATGGACAAAGTTTCTGCAAGATAGAGAAGCAAAATCTTCAAACGTACATTTGAGGCAAGCTGAAATATTTATCTGAACGACGGAGAGAATGAGCTGGTGGGGGTGAAAGACAGTTAAAAGGAGTGTAAAACACAGACAGCAGGATGAAATGAGGGCAAAGCCGCGCAGAGTGGAACACAACCCGATCTGACAGGTTGTCTCGCACCCCGCTTGTCTGTCGCGCAGCCTCATTTTGATGGATATGTTCTCACCCTGTCAGGGGAGGTTGCAGAGTAAAGTGTTGCCTGTCAGAGCGGCCTGCCTTGACTGGGGGGGTGG
>NW_013952630.1:340143-343306 GCF_001266775.1 Austrofundulus limnaeus
AAAAGAGTTGTACAGGTTGACATGAACCCTGTGAATCACTGTGATCCACAGTTAATTGATCTCTTTGGGGCCAAGGACCATGGCCCTAAGCAAGACATCCTACTAAGCAGAGTTTTTCCCCACTAGTTTCACTTTTTTTTTTGAAGAATATAGCAGATTTTTCCTTGTAACAAGCCAAAAATAAAAATAAAAAGGTTTTCTTTAAGTTGGATTTTCTTTGATATCATTCTAAATCATTAATATGCATGTGCTGGTTCTTAGATATTTTAAGGCAGTCCTATTTAGTTCTGCTTCATGTAGAGTAAAATGACAAACATAGATTTTTGATCGATCGTAGCACAGATCTGCACCTTGCGGCATGGAATTTAATAGGAATATTGATGTGACCCCCTACACTTCGCTTGTAAACAACTGTGTGATATGCAAAGTATTTCAAGTGGGGTCGCCAACAGAAAAGCTGTAGTCTAGGCATACATAAATGCATATAGCTTAAACCATCCTTCTTCACCCAATCCCATGATTCATTGTGAGTCGAGTTTAACTGTTCAGATGGAAATGGAGAGAAGAAAAAAATGAGTAAATTTTGATATATTACTTTTTCATTGACAAAAAAATAACTTTTAGAAAGTTTATTAGGTGGAAATATAGCACTGTAAAACTCATATCTACTTGTTACATCAATATTTTTGCTTAATTACAACTTTACTCCGTTTTCAGAGAGATCTGCTCCAGGGTTATAGTTAACTAAAACTAACTGAAATTATAAATAGCATATCCTTATTTTTAGTGTTTGTCATTTTTTTCTTTTTTTCTTTCTTTTTTAATTGAGTAGTTTCACATTAGCTGCTGGCAGCTTACGGCACCTCATGGTCCGTAAAAAACACTTGTTTACAGTCTGCTGCTGCTCAGCAACATCTGCTAAATAACGACAACAAATGTTGGGAGAAAATGGCAACGTCCTTTATTTGGGATTTCTTTGAATATGACTGTGAAAAAAAAATAAAAGCAAGTGTCTTGTAGTGGAAACAGGTGATAAAATAGATGGAATGCTTCTCAAGGGAAAAACTGCATGAATCAAGCTCACACAAGATGGCTAACTATGACTATCTTGACACGCTAGCTTCTCTCAATATCTCCCATAAAAAACAAGCAACTGGTAGCGCCGCGGGTTGGAGACAACTATTGTCATCGTCCTAAAATAAACACCCAAGTCCTTAGTTGGCAAAATTGAGTTATGCAATTATTTTAGGAAGGTGTTGCTGTAATGGACGCTTTAACTAGTGACCAAATAGCTGTTGGTAAGTTAACTCCCAGAAACATCACAAGCTTGAGGATGCATTGGCAAATATGTTTATTCAAATTATAAAAAAAACTAATAAAAAACTAAACTAAACTAAAACTAAGCATTAAAAATGCAATAATGACTTGAAGGAAATTGTGTAACTGATTAAGTGAATATTAGATGCAGCATTACATTTTATGCTTTCTGATCATTGCAGCCTTAAATTCAAACAGAATAAAATTTCATGTGCGTCTTATCATGTGTTCTTTCTCTTAGCCTAAACAAAATTGAGTTATGTACTATGTCTGACATAAAAGGTAACAACTCCAGGGGTGTAACCATGAAGAGAAATACATTATAAGGTCAATTCATTATTAAAGTAAAAAGAAGTGTTAGTGTGCTGCAGAGTCTCTGCTCAGAGTTTTGTTTTGGTTTGGCCCAAGGTCTTATGCTGAGGCCTGTGCTGCAGTTTCTGTATGAACCTGATTGGAGCCAGAAGATTGAGAAGAAAGTTTTAAGAAGAATCCAGTGCATTCCTGTTTTATTTGGATATACCATTTTGAACAACGCATTGTTTCTACAAACTAATAAAAACTAGCAAATCTGCTGTAAAATTAACTGAATTAAAAGAAAAAAAGTCACAACGAAAGAAAACTAAACTGTAATGAAAAATCCAAAACTAACATAACCTTGGTCTGCTCTCGCTACTATCAGCTGGCCAGTCACAGGAGGTTCGACATAATCAGAAAAAAAACCTGACTCTCTGGCATATTATTTTCAAATTCTGGGTGGAATCCAGTTTCACAACTATTTACAAGGACTCTCAAGTCTCATGCATTGACCATGAGACATACACATTTCATGACATGCATGCACCACACTTTTCTCAGGCTAAAACACACAAGCATGCATGAACAAACACTTTTTTTTAAAGAAGAACCGATGTGAAACTGAATGTTTTCCTCTCTGGCTGAACTGTACCGTTAGGATAAACGGCTATTGCCTAAAAAAGGTACATAAAGATGAGTGTGGCAGAAAAATATATGGGGCTGAATCAGGAAGCCTGCATCCCAATTATTCGACATTAATGTTTTAATAAACCATTGTAGTCATTATGTCCATTAGAAAAAAAAATGGGGGGGGGGGTGGTTGTGTGCTATAGACCATTGTGGTACAGCCTGTGCTTTTATCCTTGGCTTTTGTTTCCCCTTGCATTACCTTTACTTTTATATTTTAAGTAGTTTTAAAACCAGTACTTTTACTTTTACCTGAGTAAAATGCTTGAGTTGATACGTCAACTTCCAGAAAAAAATTTAAACCTTACTATCTATACTCCTATTAAGTAATAAATGTAAATAATTTTGACATATCTGCCATTTATATAATAAGAGCATGAAAAATGCTTGAAGTTTTGCAAACAAATGGAGTTCCTGTGATTTTGAGTGTTAAAGTATGTGGTATGACATCGAAAACAACATACCGTACAAACAAGTGTTACTATGACAATAGCTACACATGCATTGTGGCATTTTATTTTATTTTTTATAGTATTCGCTTTAACTATAAATATGTTTCAAATTTTATTTTCATTTTGTCTGGCCAGAATGTATTAGAATAATTATTGTTATCCACATGTCTAAATCACTGAATGGAAAACAGAGCAGTGAGAAGTTGAAAGAAACTTTACCAATAAAACAAAACACACTGGACTTATTATTTGTGTATTTATATTAATTTTTTTTAGAATAAATAAACAGTTGACATTAATGTCAATTATTGCTCTTTCACTTAAGGTTGTTTGTGAAGTTCCTGAGCTAAAGTGTCAAACCCATCATAAAAGATAGCATTCATTGTGTTGCTGAGAATTGTGATGCTTTAAAC
>NW_013952630.1:343337-353558 GCF_001266775.1 Austrofundulus limnaeus
GTGTATATATATATATATATATATAGCTACCAGCAAATTTTGGTTGAAGCATGAACAACCTGAATATAGAATTGGATATCTGTGCAAAAAAAAATTGAATAAAAAAACAAAACAAAACAACAAAAAAAAAAACCAAACAAACAAAAAAACAGCTTTGATTAAAAGATTGATCCTTTCATGCTATAGTGTAAAGATAAATGTACCTGCCCTTTAAAAGATGACTCTGATAGAAAAAAAACATCAAGTACAGGTTTGGAGTTGTCAGTGCCTTGTTATTCTCACACACAGTTTTCTTTATAATTTGACAAGCTCATCTCAAAATCCCAACTCAGCCTGATGCATAACACTGACATATGGTAAGATCTACCTTTCAGTGCTACTTACGCTGCTTTCCTGTATTTTTTCCACCTATTACCATTTTTTGTTTGTTTATTTTTTCTCTGCCATTTTATTTCCATCTGTCAGAATGAAGATGAAGGCTCTGTCAGAAGCAGGGGTATTCTGGCTGCAGGCAAGCGGGCAGCACCGTGAAAAGTTGGAGAGGATAGGCAATGCTTGACAGCAGAGGAGGTTAGAGAGAGAAAAAGAAAAGAAATAATAACAAAAGATGTGAAACGACAAGCTGAAATACCCAGAGAAGCACTATGGATTGTGATTTTCTCATCTGAGGTGAGGCGATCAATAGGAAACATTATTATTTAAAAGAAAGCAGTTACACATGAGGATGTAATTCTTCTCATACAGTCAGTTGTCTCTATGTTAACGTAGCATGCCATATCTCTTTTATCACTATGGAAGTATAATATGAACATCGACTTGCCAGTATGAGTTTGCATGCTAAGACAAACAATGCACTACAAAATTTGTAGCTGAAGATGCGTAAAGCTAAGATAAAATGTCAACAAAAAGCAAAACTGACATCAGCTAACCCACCTTTTGTATTTATGATAAACATTCAAGACTACATTGTATAAAAATAAATCACAAATATGACAATAGAACCTTCCATTTGTCCAAGTTATGCAGCTATTTTTTGTCCAAAAATCTGCTTTTAAAAATTTAAGACTCTATATGAAAAATATATATTTGGCCATGTCTGACCAACATGCCCACGCAACCCTGAAAAGGAAGAAGCGTGTACAGAAAATGGATGGATGGATGTATGACCAACATGCTGGTGAGGATTCTCAGTGATCAGCACAAAACTGCACTTTGATCCTGAAGCTGAAGACTTTTTGCTTTCCTTCCAGGAAACTTGCTCAATTCAAAATTTCTGAAGTAGTTAGTAGTTCCAAGCTTTACAAACCTGCATGGGAGGCCGCTTAGCGCTTAGTGTCACATGCCAGCTAAGTTGGAACTACTTGTCCCTCTGAATGGAGAGTCATCATCCAGCCTGCTCTGCTGAGAGGGAAGCTGGAGGGAGCCAGAGTGGACAGGCAGCTGACAGCACGGACCATCGACTACTTCACCAGCAGACCACAGTATGTGAGGCTCGGCAACTGTGTGTCTTATGTGGTAGTCTGCTGCACAGGGGCACCACAGGGCACGGTTCTCTCACCCTTTCTGTTTAGTCTGTACACATCAGACTTGAGGTACAACTCGGACCACTGCCACCTTCAGAAGTTCTCGGATGATACGACCATCATTGGGTGCGTATCAGACGGGAATGATGAGGAATACGGGGGGTCATCAGTGACTTTGTTGGCTGGTATGAGACCAACGCTCTCCAAATCAATGCTAGCAAGACGAAGGAGATGGTCATGGACCTCAGGAGGAAGTCACCCCCCACAGCATTGGTGAACATCCAGGGAAACAACGTTGAGACAGTGGACTCTTACAAGTACCTGGGTGTTCACCTCAACAACAAGCTGGACTCGACTATGAACACAGACGTCCTGTATAAGAAGGGCCAGAGTCGACTCCACCTACTGAGGAGGCTGAGGTCCTTCGGTGTCTGCAGGACTCCGTTAAAGACTTTCTATGACACGGTGGTAGCATCTACCCTGTTCTATGGAGTGGTCTGCTGGGGGGCTGGATGTACTGAAAGGGACAGGAACAGGATAGACAAATTGGTACAGAAGTCAAGCTCAGTTCTGGGATGTCCTCTGGAGCCCGTGGTTGTGGTGGGTGAGAGGAGGTTGTTGGCAAAGCTGACAGCCATCATGAACAATCCCCACCACCCTCTGCATGAAACCGTGGGGGGGTGGGGGGGTGAGCATGCTCCTTGACTTAAACATCCTCGCTGCAGGACGGAGCGCTTCCGTAGGTCATTCATTCCCACTGCAGTTAGTCAGTATAACACATCATGATGTAATTAGTCACTTGGACAATTCACCTACACTGCCATCACTAATATGCACCTTCATATACATTCATTATTGTACTGTACTTTATGGTGTATATATGTATGTAAATATGCATATGTGTTTATGTATATGTGTACATGTGCATTGGTATATGTATATTACTATATGTATATTGTGGGGTTGTTTCTGTTTGTTATCTTTTATTTATGTTTCATTATTCTTCTCAGCCTCTCCTGTATTAGGCTGCAGTAATGTGCAAATCTCCCCACTGTGGGATCAATAAATTTTTATCTTATCTTATCTCATATCTTATCAGACTCTTTGTCAGTTTCCCAAAGAAATGTCACATTGCATGAAGGTGTGAATTGGGGTTAAACTGAGTTGGAATCAAGCCTATTGCTTTATTTGAAGTTTTTGAATGTTGAAACTTTAAATATCCTACTGTCAAATCATTTGTCTTATCAATCTAAAATATAACATTTTGGTCCTCAAAAGAGTGTCTGTCATCTTTGAGAGGTGTACTGCTGAATCTAGTCCTGAAGAGGTAGCTCTCATGTATTGAGCCATGCATCTGTGGAGAGGTTGGTTCTTGAATATAAAAGTCTGAACTTCCCTCACTGCAGTAAACTGCAGACATCACTGTGCTCAGCTTGGGTTTGAGCGTTCCTGTCCTTAAGATGGACCAGCCTCTATACGAGGGTACTGTTTTAAAATGTACTGGGTTATTGTGGATCCTCCAGATTCTCCAACAACTGATGGGATGACCACATTTTGTGTTTGTTCCTCACCTTGTTCTGTGTTGCAATGATTTTTTCTTGTGATTTGATTAAAGTCCAGTTAGGATATCCACAGGTTTGAAGAATGTTTTTGATGTGTTTCTGTTCCTTCTCTTCCCCTTCTGCCTTCATGGTGACATGATGGGTCCAATGGTGTAAATTTTCTGATGACAGAAAGTTTGTGTTCCAGTGGGGTGGTGAAAATCAATAGAATGTACTAATTTATGTGAGTAGATTTTCTGTAAACTTCAACTTTGGGTCTTCTATCTCTTTCTGTTCTCACAAAACAGTCCAGAAAAGGCAGCTTAATTGTCATTGGCAACCTCTCTGGTAAACTTGATGTTTACCAAGAACGGAATGGCGTTTTTCTGCCTTTGGTTAATTTCACAGCTCCCATTCTTTTGGGAAGGTTGTCTTCCAAATTGAGAAATGTTTGAGAAAATTTGTTCCCATTCATTCCATAAAGTATTTATGAGGTCAAGTGCTGATGTTGGGCAAGAAAGTGTCACAAGATTCATTCCAAAGCTGTTCATTGGGGTTGAAGTCAGAGCTCTGTCCAGGCCAATTTAGCTCTTCCAAACTAATCAAACCATGTTGTTTATAGTCATTGTTTTGTGTCCTGAGAAGCAACCATGTTACAACAGAAACAGGCTTTCCATGAAGTATCATCCTGAAGTTTGAAGCGTGATATTGTCCAAAATATCTTGGTATGCTGAAACATTAATAAGCCCATGAAGATCAGGGACCAAATCCTGACTAAAACATTGGAAAAACAACAATAAACTCATGTGGCCAAACATTGTTTGTTCTTATAAAATAGCAAAAGCAAAATGTTGAGCTTCAGCAGGGTAGTCCACAAAGACTGTGATGGCTCAGACCACCATGAAGTCTAAACCAGCCTAAAAGTACTTTGTTTAAAGCTTTATCCCCACACACTGCTGAATTGATCATTGGTTAGATAGATAATAACTGCTACATAAAACAATGGGGAAAAAAAAACAAAGCTTTTGGAAATTTAAGTCATAAAACTATGGTTTGTATTGAAGGTACACAGATCATCAAAAACCAAATGGTTGTTCCATGCCCAAATTATTTCACCTTTTGACAAGTATCACTGCAAAAGAATGGAGTCAGAATCCAATATTGCTAAAATCTACAATGTTATTTATGTATTTAATTGGTTATCCCAGTTGTATGCTAACACTGGTTTTCCTCATTTAAATTTGAGTCAAATTATGTTGAAAATTGAGGGTAATTGATACAATATCATGTATCTGCTCAAAGTTATTGGAAAAATTCAATATTTCTCCACAACTCAAAAGATGAATTATATTTTAATTGACTTTTTTATTTTATTTTTCATTTTCAGGAATTTAGGTACTATGGCAGAGGATGCTCTGCATGACTCGAACCCCATTTTCTCCCAAGCTGTGATTAAAGGAGAGCTCCTGCTTGTTGACAAGCTAATTAGCACAAAGTATGAGTGCTTCTCCAGCATCCTGCTAGTAGCTGCGTGTAGCCTTAAAGAGATTGGACAATTTTGGCTGAGTTGACTTCCTCTTTGATGGGTTGTGTTAAAAATCTTGCCAAATAAATACTGATACTTCACTGGCAGTCGTGCGGTGTACTGCTGAGTGTTGTCTAACATCTCCCACTTTGCCAAAAATTTAAATATCACATCTTTGGAGGGATGAAATACTAATTTGGATACACACTTAGCTTGGATGATGTGCAGGTTAAATGAGTCAAACAAGCACACACCTGGATATTTTTAGTAATGGATCTATTTCCTGATGCTAAAATAACTTCAACAGAACTTATCCCAATCTGATATACAGTACCACTCAACTGGCATTAGAACATGTGTGTTTTTCACTTGTATTCAACAAGCTCGCAAAGGTTAGAACATCAATAGCCTATCTAACAGAGGCTTGTTGTGGTCAGGCCTTAAGTATAATTACAGTTCAACATCAACAAAGACTTGCACAGTGGTTTCATTAGTAGGAATGAGGTTGAAAGTGTGCTCACAGTTTCAGAGTCAGCGCTGTGTGCTTTGGAATAAGAGGGAGCATGGAGTTATTCAATAAGCCCTACAACGTGGCATTCCAAGATAATTGGACTGGGCTGCTGCTCAGCAGAAAGTCAGAGTCGATGGAAAAAGTCTTCCAGTTCTGGATCTATTAAAGCCATGCAACTTAGCAAGAGGAGAAGGGCATGCTAGGTGATTCAGAACAATAAATATAGTCTGGGTCAACAAACTGAGTTTGTGATGAAAAGAAGAAGGGTTTGAGACAGTGACTCTGACTTGCCCTTTTGAACAAATGGGACAGACAACAGAGAACATTCCTGGTTACTTTCCAGAGATAAAAATGCACGAGAGAGGAGTGGAAAGATGTGAAACACAGCACTTCATAAGGGTTGAGCTCTTTTTTTTCTCCCTTGTATGCCTCTGGCATGCTTTCAGTATGCACACACAAGCTGACATGGAAACAGACTGACTCACTGCACCCATTTACAAGCTTTTCACATCAATGAACCCGGACAAACAAGCTTACATTGTTGCATTTACAGTTAGTCCTGTCATCTACTGTGTTAATGTGTGTACATAAACAAACAAAATCTTAATAAGTTCATCAGACATGACTGAAATTCAACTAAGACATGACTGAAATAGACTAAACATAAGACATATTTCTTACACATACAGTGTGTGTCATGTATTGATCATGATTATTTACTGAGCCATACTGAAATAGTAAACAGTGCTACATTTCCAAGTACAGGTAGTATAAAATAAAGTGTCTAATTGTGAAGACATAATGTAAAGAATAGAGACTAAATTCAAATGTTCTGCACTGCTAGAAAGTGAATTTTGGATATGTCTCATTTAAATTACCTCAGTTTGCAGAAATCCATTTATTTTGAATGGATTGATGAGCAAACAGCTAGTTGAATCAGTGCCAAAACAGAAGTGTATTTATTGCTATCATAATAACAAAAATGCAAAAGAGCAAAATAATAAAAAAAAAACTTGAGGTCTCAGCAATTAAAGAGCACTTTATGAGAAGACTATTTTAAAAACACATTTTTTAAACCTGAACACTACCATCCGTTCTGCACCGCAACAGTATGTAGTGCAACATTTACAGCATGTAAAGACCAATACAAATGCAAGCAAGAACTGCTACATGATGTTTGAAACTGGAAATTGCTGTAAGACAGCGGAGATTCACAGTGGTCTCAGCCCCACTTGGATTGTCCATTAGCTTGTCAGTTTGTTCAAAATTGAACTGTATGTATCTAATCTGAGGAATAAGCTTTCTACAGCAGATAAGCCTTGATCTTTTCATAGACCTTCAATGCAGAAAAATAACAAAAAAATAAAAAAACTATCACTTTCAGATCACACAGCTCAGATGTTTTATGTTGAAACAAACCAAATGAGAAGTTTAAATGTATGTTATAATAATATAAAAAATACATTTGAATATGTTTTTTTAAATTCTACAAACAGGTTTCATGCACTAAACACATTTTCACTATTTACTCTCTTCATGGTCAGTGCTAAACAACCAAAAATAACTTTCTAATACTGTAGCTAATTCATGCATGTGTAAATTAAATCATATTAAGTGATTCTGGTTCATCGGGTTCTTCTGAGGAGTTAACTTCTCAGACTGATACAGTCTGTTGGAGGAGAGACAAAACAGTTTTTTCAACTAAAAATAACCTGTCCAGAGGACCTACTTATTATATATTTTTTTTCATTTTTCTACCTGGATTATTGAGATGCATTAGGACACTTCTTTACATATTCTTATTTTTAATAAGGTCATTTGTTCTTGTAACTTCCTCTGCAACTTTTATGGAAAATAAAACTGCAATAAAGGTGAACAAAAGGTGAATAAATTATGGAATGAGAGGAGGATAACCACTAAAACGCTGCTCTACAGTGACCATTTTACATTGGGTAGTTTTATTACATTTTACTAGAAATAACTATGATTCATGAAGAGTTCACTGTAAACGGGGTCAAACCCATTTTCCCTTTTGTTGGATTTGATGCTCAAATCCTGAAAGCATCTACAGATGATGAACTAACCCTTCAGTGAGCAAAAGCTGACAAAGTTGTTTGTTTAAATCTGAAACCTAATTCTATTTGAGTGATTTTTGTCTATTTATCTGAGTGTTAATGGTGCTTTACTTAAACTTTAACTGGATTCTGTAATCAATTTTTTTCTTTCTTTTTTTCTTCTGAATTATTACTAGCTTAAACTTAAGTGTAAATAAGGCTATTGAAATCCATTGACACTAGACAATTCCCAACAAATTGTAACTTAAAGTCAGGAGGATTTTGTCAAAAAAAAAAATCAATACATCATTTTTTTTCCTTCTGGCCCACTGTGCAGTCAGTGTAACATGCAGTGGAACTGAAATGTTATCCAGCTTAGCTCTTCAACACTAATTTCACTCAGATCTTCTTTCCGGCTTTGAAGTTAGCAATTACTAGCAAATCTGGATTCGGATGGACTGGAGGAATGGGGATAATGCGTATGTGATGCTTGCAGTGACAAAGTGTCATAGCAGCACTTGAAAAAGCATTTTTTTCCCAACAATTTGAGGGGAAGACTTAAGGGAACTGCCAGCTGACTCCGTCTGACTCAGTCTCATCTGAAATGCTCCAACTAGGGTCTCCCAAGGTGCCACTTTCTACATGAAAAAAACAGCTCCCTTTTGAGCTGCACAAGTTCCAAAGGATTGCTAACTACCCTCCTCATTCCAGCCCCCAAGGTGTCACAGAACAGGCTCCTAAGAACACACTGACAGTGTGATGAGGGTGCATGACTCTTCAGAGAAAAAAAAATAAAGAAATAAAACAAAACAACAAAAGAAATGTCTCTACCTGTCTGCCTTCTTGATACCTAGGTTGTCTATTTTTGTGTCTTCTCACACACAAACAGACACACTCATATATATATATATATATATATATATATACAGTATATACAGCTGAGTGCACATCATAACACATGCACATTTTCTCCAAAACACTACCTGATAATAATCTAGAGGTGTAACTTTGATAAAACACCCAAAAACAAACAAAAAAAAACTACTTTTTTAATGTAAAAGTGTGCAACCCAGGAATGATTGATGGCTACTGAAGAGGAGCACGACCACACATGGTAAACACTGTCTTTGCAGGTGTCTGAACCACACTGCCATCGACAACTGCCTGAGCCCAAATTACATAGTCTTCAGTGTAGCTTTAGACAACATGGCACAGTCATTCAGATTCTCTTGGATCACATGTGGAACATTGTCAAGACAATACAGCTTACTTAAGAAAACTCAGAACAGATTTTTTTTTCCAAATGGGATTGCTATAACTTACTGTATTTTGGGCTTGCAAATTTAGACAAGGTTCCCTGTTTTCAATGTTAAATGTCAACAAAGACATAGGGGCTGTCAATAAAATATGCTCAAAAACATGATTCAAGAAAACTTTAGAAAGGTGCCAAAAGGTTCTGAGCTTCATGCTGTTGACTGCCACGCACTAACCCAAATACCTTCAAATATCTTTTCCCTTTTTATTTCCTAAGTATAATAAACTGGTTCTTAAGATTAAACAGTTTCATTCATGGACTAAACAAATAAGCTTCAGAAATTGGCCACTTATTTCCCAGATTTCTACAAATCAGCATATGCATTATTAAAAAAATAAAAAAGCCTTTTTTGTCACTTCAGCAGAAAATGAAACCAAATATTAGTTTATTTAGTTTATTTCTTCATCATCAGTGACTTTTTAAAAATAAAAAAGCTTAATTGACGGACCACTGATCAGCACTACTGCATAATTAAATTGAAGGCCACGTCAATCTGCTTGTTAGTGTGGCTATGCAAAGTTAGAAAAAAAATATAGAGGGAAACAATAAGGAAGTTTAGACAGATTTCCAGGAGCTATAAACTATTCTCTCCAAGTTAACGCAGCGATTCATTCTCTCCAGCAAGTCCTGGTTCTACCCCATGGCCTCTTATAGAGCCTGAGCAACTTACATCAGAAGAGAAATCAATAGCAGCAATTAGAAGAAAAAAAACAGTGAGTCAGGTGCATCACTGCTACTAACTGAATGGTTTAATGAGGTCTTTACACTGCTTTTGAATGGAGCCAAGATTGAGACTGAGAGCCTCATATTGCCTAGATAACTTAGCTCTGTCTCAATTTAGGGGTTGTGTCCTTTAAAGTCTCCATTTGTTGGCCACATGCGTCACTGCCTCATGCCAAAGTCTGTCCCTATTTGTGGACTTCTTATTTGGCCCACAAATTTCTGAAAATGAAAGTTGCATCTGGGTATCCTTCTTGGCCAAGGACATCCGAGGATTCATTTTGCCATCAGCAAAATGAACAGGAAAACAAAGACGTCAGAGGTTGAATATTTTTAATACAAATCGTAATTGTGGCCCCTGTGGGCTGCAGTAGGATGCAGCCCTTGAATTGGGACACAGCTCTTGTCATTTAGTGTTCAATCTAACCTGAAGGCAACGCCACCCTGCTGCCTAAATAAAAGTCTACCCACTGAATTCATCTCTGCATGTCCGGGACTGTCTCCACCTTGAAGTGTAAGGTTCCAAGAACGATGAGCTGCACTTTTGAGTTTGGTGGGACGCACATCGAGACAGTGACTCCAGTCTAGACTCAATCTTTGGAACTCAAGACCTAGTGCGATGTCATGGTCTAACTTTAGTAGTCTTTGCCTGAGAATATCTACACAACAACTATATGCACTAATACTATGTTATATGTACATAGTTGTACACAATACACAGCTGGTGTTGCCCATCCATGGTGAAATAAACAGTCTTGACAACAATACTGCATGATACCTATAACTGCACGTTACCTACTTCTCATTCATCAATGTTCTGAGCATGTAAAACAATGCAATTATTGGGGTCTATAGGCTGTAGAAGATGAGACCACAGGATCTTTGTCTATGTAAACTAATCTCCCCCCAACAAAAATACACCCAATGACAACACAATAAACTGGACACCATTCCAAATTAAGTCTAGTGTCCCTTTTGTTTTGGACAAAATAATTGGATATATTAGTGTTTTGATGGGGGGGGGGGGGGGGG
>NW_013952630.1:353568-358008 GCF_001266775.1 Austrofundulus limnaeus
GAACTATTCCTTTTAAATGGCCCTTAACCCCAAACTAACTTTTCTTGGGAAACCACATTAGAGATAAACTGCATTCAACAAAATTTAGAACCCCTTACAACTCAAACCCTTTTATCACAACATGAAAATAACTAATAGGGAGTTGATGCAAAACTAAAATAAAACTAAAATGGTAAATTACAGTAATAGATTAATAACATTGTTTTTTTTTTAACTAAAACTTGCATGACTTGGAATTAAATTCTTAGACCTGCTGGGACAAGGACATTGCACAATTTAAAAGTCATTGGCTTTTGATGTGGTGCTAATTTGGATCTAGGATTTTCTTCTTTCAGTCTTGGTAGAGATAAATCCTGGATTGTTCTTGTTCTTGATTTTCTGCCTGGAGGCACAGTCAGGTTTCTGTCTACAGTAATGGAAAGAGGTAGACTCACTTGGACATCAGCTGGAACGGGTTCCAGCATCCAGAGATTATTGAAAATGTGCTCAAGACATTTTCATTAAAGGAATGGTTTAAGGTGTTTTTCTTCCTAATAAAGTTGGAGTATATTGTAAAGCTTTACAGTGTTACATGGTTAGCTTTATGAACCACTTTCATGTCTGAAAACATATACAAAAGCGAATGAGGTGACTATTGGTCCCATTTCCATGTGGTATTTTATTCAATATCACACATTGGACTGGATTTAATTTAATTAAATTGTGATCCATATATACAGTGGTTTGATGCTTGATTTAGTTTTATGCCAAAATAAAATAAAGTGATTTTCCACAAGTTGTATGGTGACTATAATTAATATTGGCAAACCACTCATTCACTTACAGCAAACTATCCTATACATTCTCTGCTTTACATTTAAAAACATATATAAAGCCTTCATTTTAAGACATGATACTCACCTTGCTCTGACATCAGCGTGTCACATGATCCAAAGGTGATGGCCAGCAGAGTCAGGGAGGAGCAGAGAAGCCACATGTTTTGACCCCTCTGAAAACAGCACCTCGCCTTGCCTCATCCACCGACAACTGCCTAACAAAAGAGAAAAAGGGAAAAGTCAAAAAAGTCAAATCTTTTGCATGCTGTTCTGTCAGTACGCCATCGAGTCTGCTCACTCTGCCAACAGCTGTGCATTTTGTTTGACTCCTAAATAGGAGTCGATGTATATTTATGAGTTAGTCACAGTTGATGTCTTAATTATGTGGTATGTTGCGGGCTTTGTTAGCAGCTTTTAAATTAACTACAATGTCCCTCATTAAGGAGTGTATCTCCACAAAGTTGGATCATAGTCATTATGCTGTCCATCTGGTTGGCCTTCAAAAGCAGAACTGCTGTGTGCGCACGTCTTTAAATGTTTTGGAAAGCACACATCAATACATACATTACCATGTGGCAGAAAAAAATAATCTATAAATTTAGATTTCATTAAAAGGAGATCTGGAGAAAAGATACATAATTGTCATCTGCTGTTAGTAGCTTTTTTAATGATCCCAATTTGGAAAGGAAAAATAAAATAAAATACACAAACCCCTCTGGAAAAGATCTGAACAATGATGGTGATATGTTGCCATAAACAAAATGCCCTGCCTATGCAGGAGAAGAAAGCAAAAGGCTCACTTGGATATTAAATTATTTATTTTTAGGCCGGTCAGTCTACAATGGATAGTTGTGCCAAAAAACACAAACAAACACATCTGGAGACTTTTCCTCTGGAGCCAGAGTTCTGTTGTACCAGATGCTTCCACGTGGCCCGACAACAAGCACATGCAGGCAAATACAGATTCACATTAATACAAAACTGAAAATAAACTGTAAGTGTTGTAGTCAAGACCACCAAGACCAAGGTGTATCGTTACAAGACCAAGACTTTTAGTGGCTGAACCATAAAGCATACTGTACACAGGCAGCTAACTTGCAATGCATTGCTAATATTGACTAAATCTCTTTGTGTGAGGGCCCGGTAAATAATATAACACTGAAGCAGGTTGCTAACATTAGCTGGCCAGCTTTGCTAACATAACTCGTTCTTAGCTTGGCTTTTTTGTGGTTTCTTTTTTTTTTCCTATGTGACGATAAAAATTTTAGTCCCCACCGTCATTGAAAGCTTTGCAGAATTTACAAGTCACTGTATGCTTTCTTCTGGATGTTGGCTTATAAATATGTCCTTTATGATTTATGTAGCTTCTCCCACCATCACACAACCACTGCTCACCTCCTTGGAATATCGTGTGAGAGTGGAACAGGGTGGGGGGTGGGTGACAGTGGTAACAAAATACATAATTAGCAAAGAGTCATGCTTGGGTTTAAATCAGTACATTTTATATCCAATGAAAGCAAGGATGTTAACAAATAAATTGGACTAAATCCTGGCAGTTTAGTGATATTTCCAATGTTGTGGTCTTGACTGGTCTTGAAATAAAGTCCCAAGTCCAAAATGTGGTCTTGAGACCGGTCTTAAGACCATGACTGGTCTCGATTACTACAACACTGCCATGTGTGAATAATAGTGATACTTCATCTCTGCAATCCTTCCATTTCACTGCAAATTTTAATTCAGGAACACACAAAAGAAAACAACACACATCAGCACACCCCAGCTTCGGGGGAACATATCCCGGCTGACCCGGGCTTGTCTTCAGCGTGTGTGAGGACCCTATAACTCTGCAGTGTTTACTAGTTCAGTAGGGCCCTTGAGGCAGGCGGGGCGGCAGACTGTGCTTCTGTACACACACCTGTCCTGTCTGCCAGAAGAAATGACCCACCTCACACTCCCACAGGGGGTTCACCATGTGGCGCTCCAGCCTGGCCAATGTGTGAATACCGACAAGCCTGTTCTGACTCTGTGCTGCGAGCTGCTAATAGATGTGGCAGAGGACAATGTTTTCAAATTATGCTCTTGAATAAAAAGGACAGCTTGGCAACCCCTCCCCCATTTTTTCCCTAACGTATGCATTTAGTTTTTGTAGACATCAAGTGTGCCTGGCTTTCCTTTTCTGTTTTTTTTCTTTTTTTATTATTGTTTCAAAATCTTGTGTCATCCTACTATGTCTCAGTTTGTTTGTGAGTACTTTTGCTGACAACTTGGACACTGTTTGGGGGAAAGCAGCTGCAAGCAAAACAGCTTGAGAGGACTCTTCATAAAAAAACAAGTCTCTTCCTGCAGCTGGATGGGTGGACAGTAAATCAAAGTGTTAGACAGCTGCGTTTGGAACACTCTAAAGCTGCAGCCATTATTACAGGCTTCATGCAACACGATCACAATAATACGAAGGTTCATACACAGTGCATAATTCATAACACATCACAGTCTGCCGAACAGAGGCTGCAGGAAATATGAGAGCTCATTGCTATTATTATCTGGCCTTAATCCAGAACAGTTTAATAAGCTTTCTGATATGTGTTGCCAAGGATGTCTCCTTTTCCCTCACTCTCTTCACTTGTTATAGCAGATGAAGCCTAGACGAGGTTAGGCTGCTGGGCTTGCCCAGCATTCTGGCTGTGAGCCCGGTAAGCAGGAGCGAGAGTGATGGGGTCACTATGTATGCAGGCAATACAAGAAGAAAAACAATGACAGCTCTACTCTGAACTAAGAAAAAACTGACAATAAGAACTGGTGGAAAGAAGAGATGACCATGAACCATAAACAAAACCATTATTTTTGTCAGCTTAGATGCTTTATATATTTACATATTTTTTCTTATGTCTCCTTTGAAGATTCAAAGCAGCTCATTGCTAGCAGAGGTTGCTTTGTATTTTCTTTTATCTTGGTTTTATGTTTTATATTTCCTTTAGAGCTACAATTAGTGGTACTTCCCAAGTCTTGAAAACATGGACCAAAAAATAAGTATTGATATTGCTTTGCCACGTAAAAATGGGGTAATCTGTGTTCGGTACTTAGTCATTTTTGTTGCCACAACTTTCATTAACATTGCCATTCATTCAGATGGAACAACAAAACCAACAAAAGCATGTTTAGGGAAACATACTGTGACAGAATTAACTAAAACATGTCCATTTTTAAATTATATATATATATATTAGTCGTGCAACGATACAGAAAATTCACGATTCGGTTCGATATTTTAGTCTCACGGTTCAATATTTTTTCAATCCAAAAAGAGAAATTTCCATGCCCTTTTTAATTTTTAATTTGTTTAAATTAATTTTGAACATTTGTTTATCCTCAAAAGTACAGTTTTTAAATTAAATGTTGCTGAAACAGCAAGTTTCTCAGTGGATCTGYGCTCAAAAATGCAGCCTAGGTGGAGTAGTCGAACACAGATCCACTGATCCTTCAACACAGAGCATCTTCAGAAGACAAGTTGATAAAGTAAATTTTAATAATCTGTATTGTTCCATACATAGTGTGTATTGAACCTAAAGTACTGTTCGATACAGGCACATATATTGTTGCACCCCTACAAATAGATACTGTATATATA
>NW_013952630.1:359948-369332 GCF_001266775.1 Austrofundulus limnaeus
GGGTCCTCCGGAGGACCCGGCCTGTCGTTTTGGACACAGCCGCAGTGTCTGCTAATTACTTTAGCATACGGCAGTGGAGGAAGTGAATGAAGCCAGTCTGTGTTGATAAGGCTTCCAAATTAAATTAAATTTGTCTGACAAAGCAGCAGCTCTCATTTACAGTCGTCTCATTCTGCTCAGTACTTCTCTCTTCTCAGTAGGGTTGTTTACAGCGCACGTGATTTCCGGTTAGCTTTTTAGCTTAGCCTCCTTCACAGCGACATATGTTGCGGCCATCCAATCCAATCATTTTAAACTTCAGCAGAGGCCACGCCTCCTGCAAAATCGCTTCTCTGTAGCCGCGAATCCAGACCCTCGTACGAAGCAAAGTGAAGGACAAGGGTCTGTTATTTTACCAATCCAATTAGTCACCCAAGTGAACAATAATTTAACTGTGTATCAGTAGCACTATATTTGGAATACTTTGCATCTTTATAAAAGGGGGAAAATGATTTGCCTTTCCAGCTGTCTACTTGACATTTTGTAGCAACAAATTAATAAATAAACTAATTTAAAAAAAGATTGATGGACAGCTTTTACACAAGCTGTCTGCTTCCCATCAGTGGGTGCAGACATGCAGATGAAAGGGTATTCAAACAGAGAAACATAAACATAAATGCTAAAGCCATTTAGATCTACATGATCAAATTTAAACACTTGGACTTTAGCTGCACGGATGCTATACAATTAAAATGTACATGTGCTGTGTATAATGTGCTCTGTTTGTTCACTAGTCAAACCGATATTTTTGAATCTTCAAAAAAGTTCAGCCCACATTTTTGAAACATCATCTGATCTCATTGCCAGCCAACAGCTGTTCAATCACCTGATTGCCTTTTCCCTCTTGGAATTCACTTGGAAAATTTCATGAGAAGCATTTTGCCATTTTTCTCACAAACTGCTTTGTAACCAATCTCAACCCAAGATATTTTCATATTGTGTCTGATTTTATCTTTATCAAGTTTGTTTTCTAATCCATTTGAAAAATATATACATTGTTCCAAAACAACAATGTGGGAGGAATGGTGGCTCAGTTCATAGAATTGATGCCTCTCAGCAAGAAGGACACCAGATTGATTCCCTGCCCAGGAACCTTTCTGGGTAGAGTTTGCATGTTTTCTCCATGCATGAGTGAGTTCTCTCCTGATACTCCAGCTTCCTCCTACATACCAAAAACATGACTGTTAGGTTAACTGGTAACTCTAAATTGTCCCTAGGTGTGAGTGAGAGAGTGAATGGTTGTTTGTCTCTATGATGGACTTGCGACCTGTCCAGTGTGAACCCCGCCCCTTGCACAGTGACTGCTGAATGTGGACACCAATGACCTGAAAGGAAGAAGCAGGTATAGAGGATGGATGGATGGATGGATGGATGGATGGATGGATGATGGATGGATGGATGTTCTGTAATCTCACACCACTAAATATATTGCTTTACGCTAACTGACACAGTGTGTGCCTACAAAGAGCACACTGGCATACATGGCTGTTTTAATAAAATGTTTCTTGAAAATAATTATGCAGCTAAATAAGCTGATTATACAGTCACTAACAAAGTTTTATGTAGTGCATTTGATGTCTAAGAATTAAAAATTGTTGATAAAGAGAGTCACTATAACCTCATCGAAATGGAGATTTTTTTTAAAACGTCCATTTGAAACTAGTTTGAAAGGGCACTTCACTGCAATTCAAGGAATAGGTTTGTGGAATGTCCACAGCAATTTAAATGTCTAAAAAGATGATCAAAAAGAAAAAAATAAGTAGGTCCTCTGGATGGGTTCTTCTTTAGTGAAACGTTTTGTCTCTCGTCCAAGAGACTTCCTCAGTCTGATGAGTTTCAGGTGAACTCAGCCTTAAAAGCAGGGACGGGAGACGAAACGTTTCACTTAAGAACCCATACAGAGGACCTACTTATTATTTTTCTTTTTGATTTTTTCTACCTGGATTACTGAGATGCATCAGGACGTTTAAAAAGATGGTGAAGTTAAAATTATGATCTCATGTAGTATAGTGGAAATAAAATATGAAGGCTAGCCAATGTCGAGTTTTCTTTGTTTGTTTTTTTTAGTTTTTGCAATTTTAAAGCTTGTTCAAGCTTGAATTGTTTATTGTTTGAAGTTATTATATACTTTTTTAATTAAGGTAAGTTTTTCAGCAAGGGCTTGATGTAATTTGCTTTTCATTGTTAGACAGACAGACAGACAGACAGACAGACAGACAGACAGACAGACAGACAGACAGACAGACAGACAGACAGACAGACAGACAGACAGATAGATAGATAGANGATAGATAGATAGATAGATAGATAGATAGATAGATAGATAGATAGATAGATAGATAGATAGATAGATAGATAGATAGATAGATAGATAGTAAATGATTAAATAAACACACAAAATAAAGAATCATTGTGGTTTCATGGTTGCTATAAGAATACTATATTTTCTGCACAGACCAGACATTCTGACTCTTATCATCTATTAAATGGTTTTAGCATTAAAAGCATGCATGTCCTTCTAGTATATTTTATATAAAAATGTATCTGTAATTTCGAAATATTGTTTAAAATTTGAGAATAAATTACTGTATAATAAGGGCTTCAAACATCTGTCTTTGCATTTGAGTGGCAGCATAATTTTGTAAAAATTAAGCCCTATTTCCTATGGACATCAGTAATTTTAATTACATTTCTCCATTATGATTTTGCATGCCTGCCTATCCATCCATCTGCCACTCAGCTGTCGGTCTCTTGTGCTTTCTTCTCTGGCAGTGTCTGCTAACATGAAAAAAAAAATAAAAATAAAAATAAAAAGAAGTCGTGTGGAGGTGGCCAGAGTCGTGGGATGTTTTCTGAATGCTTTAGAATGTAATCTCTGGGGAGAAGATAATGTGTTCTCCATATTACAGCTCTGTTCATTTTAACTTGGGCCATACAGCTTGAGATGCTGCTTCTTAACATAATGCTTGATCACATCCACTGGGTTAGTCTCAGAAATATGTTTTACATATAAAAGTGAGATATTTTTAAATACTTATACACCATTTGCAATATGCAAAGTTGAGATTGCCCACAAGGACGGTGGCTATGTAACCTAGTTAACCTCTAAGTGCTCTAACTATGTGCCAAGTGAACTGATGCATGAAGATGTATGCAGAGCGAAGCCGGGGTGTTTTGTCTACGGTGGAACAAGTTACAGCTCCCTATTTCACACTCTTACCAACTCTGCACTCTAGTTTTCTCATACGGAGTGTCTGTGCACTGGATGACCCTGATGCATCTTTGGTCTCTGAGAAAAAGTGTCTGCTAGAAACACAAGTCAGCTGTTAGCTGTTACAAGATCCACTGATTTAGTGAAATATGTTTTAATGCATTATCACAGATAAACTTTGTCAATGCAATTTACCTCTGAGTGTAACTTGTTTAATCAACTACTGACTACGGATTGGCGTTGATAAAATTCCTGGAAAGTAATCACTAGTTTTTCATGTACATCTAATTAACTTTTAAAGTCAACAAAAATTTAAGGTCACACAGCTTTTTAAGCATAGCAAGCACTATTATTGCTAGAACCCATTCAATTGTAGCCTGGTTTAAACCAGACCCTGCCCTTCACTTTGCTTCGTACAAGGTTCCAGTGTTGCCAACTCCTGAGCAAGAAAAGTCCCTATTGGCTGTCCTAAAAGTCGCTAGAAGTCGCTAGATGACATCATCACTTAATTTGCACAGTTGGATGTTTGCCAATAATTGTGATCTGAGCTATAAGAGAGATGATGAAAACAAAAAAGTGAATAAAAGCAACAAATATGTTTAGAACTGCAATTAAACTTAATGAAATAAAAATAATTTTATGACTTCATTGCTTAGATCTACATAAATTAAATTTGTGGGAATCTTAAATTTAATCTGCAGACAGTTTGATGTCACGAGGCACAGGGAGGAAGAGGTGAAGTGACTGATCTGTGAGTCAAACACAGCTGGGTCCAGAGATTTAGTTTAGAGACAGTACCAGAGAAAAACATTAAAATAAATATTACATCCCGCTTTGTAAACCACATATAAGCAGTGACAGCTTTGCGCAAGCGTGATTCATTTGCAGCCGTCTCTCCTCTCAGCTGACTTCAGCTGAGGCTGGGGGTAGGGTTGGGGGTGCTGCAAGAGGCTTCAGTGAGTCGGACAGCTTTAGGAAGGGGGAGGGGCTCACCTCCACGCTCGCTGCTTGTGGAGGAACAGAGGAGGAAAGGAAAAAAAGTGCTTGGAAAATGCTGTCAGCAAAGCTCCTAAAAGTCTCTAAAAACACCGGTGCTAGATTTGTTGGACAAATCTAATCTAGCGACTTTTTTCAACAAAAAGTCGCTAAAGGGGTCTAAAAAGTCACTAGATCAAGTGACAAAGTTGCTAAGTTGGCAACACTGCAAGGGTCTGGACTTGCTGCATAGAAAAGGGTTTCTTGCAGGAGGCGTGGCCTCTGCTGAAGTTTAAAATGATTGGATCAGTTGGCTGCGACGTATGTCGCTGTGATGGAGGCTAAGCTAAGAAGCTAACCGGAAATTGCGTGTGCTGTAAACAACCCTACTGAGAGGAGAAATATACCGAGCCAAACGAGACGACTGTAAATGAGAGCTGCTGCTTTCTCAGAGAAATTTAATTTGATTTGGAAGCCTTATCAACACAGACTGGCTTCATTCACTTCCTCCACTGCCGTATGCTAAACTAACTAGCAGACACTGCGCAGAACATCGATGTCATTCAAAACTTTGCTTTCTGTTTGCTGCTGATTGGCCCAGGTAAAATAAACTACAAGCGGACTCTGCGCAGAAAATTGACGTTCTGTTCTCTGATTGGCCCGGCTAAAAATCTGCCAGCGAAATCCTTGTCAATGGGAGAAGTCCCAGACGGAGCAGAGAAGGGAAACTAGAATTGAGCGGAGCTGCATAGGAAGGCAAGGGCCAGGCTAATTCAATTGTGTACTGAGCTCAAATTTGGTGTGGTAGAAGCTGAGAGTCATCCCTGGCACATACAGTAGTATGAAATTCAAGAGATTACACAAGATCTTCCTAACTATTTGGGAAACTCTGTCTCTCCATTAGCCAAATATCTTATAAAATAATAGACATATTTTAATGAATCTCACAGTAAGAAATGATTTGCTGTGTCACAATGCAGGAATTGCAGCCCACGCTGCTCACGTCACTGCATAGCCATAGGCTGTCCCAATTTGTAGGCACCTACTTATACGGTCGACAAATGTGGCCCAAAAAATCCCCAAAATAAAGTTTTATTTAGTGCATTTATTTGTTTAGATGAAAATTTTGCTGCAAATGAGTTGTTATATAAAATGCAATCAAGTACTGATACTAGAGCTAAACCCTTTTTTTAATTTATCTATATGTAACTTTTTTAATAATACTTATTTTTGTGTTGTCATACCTCCCATGAAAAATATAAAATGGTTCGTTATGATAATGGGGCAACACGTGGTCATGCAAACATACTTCATCCAAAGACTAGAGTAATTTCACAGCCAATTTATTCAGCCCACATGGATAGCCTACATCTTATGGGGGGTGGGGCCTGCATAGGCTTCAAACCCTGTATTGAGACACAGCTAGTGGGTGGACAGCCAATTAACTTTCATATCCAGCCCAATTCAAGATGGCTTCCACAGCTAACTAAATTTGTGAAATACAAAGATGGCTACAACTTAGTCAGTTGTATAGACCCTGAGTTGAAATGTGGTGTCAGCTGAGTCATTCTTGACACATACTTTGAGTGATCAGTTCACACAAGATCTTTGTTTTATACATATGAAGAGGCAGGTGACATGAATTCTTTCAAAAAAAGTTTTTTTTTGTTTGTTTTTTGCAAACGTACTTTGGTAAGCTATAGATGATGAAAATTTGGTAGAACCAGTTATCTTCCAGGAGTCTGAAATTTACATTATTTTGTGTTATACTGCATTATAACTTTAAGTAAATTTGACTGAATTTAAGTTAGAGAGAGAATTACCACTGCACTGAATGTCATTAAAGTACATTCTGCTTTGTTATAAAGACTCTTAACCATAAGGTTCTCATTTGTGGTTATGGGTTGTGTCAAAGAGGAAGAAAATACATAATTAAAGTCAGAGGGACCCATGTTCCAGGAACCACAGACATATGTGCCAAATTTGGTGCCACTCTATTCTCACATTGATCTCCACAAGATTAAAAACAATAATGGAGACTTTTGGTGTTATGGATTGACGCGTTGAACACGATATGGTCATACTGGCATAATCTGTTCACTTAATGGTGCCCTTCAGACACTCACTGAGTTTATTTTGCTTCAAAAGCAGCAATGCATATATTCAAACTCTGAATTTAAAAACTCTGAACAGGCTTCAGGCAAAACAGTTGGGTGCATTGCAAGTTTGTTTCAAAAGAGTACTTATAAGCATAAAAAAGTAAGTAAAAATACCCTCAAATCTTTCACAGACAGAGAAGATATCCACTGACTTAAAGCAGCAGGAACTAGAAAAAGGTAATAACCCAAATCTTTTTGACACTCAAGAGATGGAATGAGGCAAGTTTTCACTAGTCTTACCTTCTAGGTGATTTTCAACACCTTTACTTGAAACCTTCTGAGTGAAAAAACAGGTCAGTAGAAGTTGAAAATGTGGAACCCATTCATCTTCCCAGATATCTGCTCAAGGCTACCTTTGTAAGTCCTGACGCCTTGAACACCTTTGGTCCAAAGTTGCCAAAGTGATGATGCAAAGTGAGGCCAACGCTGATGACATGACCTAGTTGGGCCTGAGCCAATGTCACGCATGGTATGCTCAGCCTGGACGAAGGACCTGCTGCCTGTCTTCCACTTTAATTTACATTCCCAATGCTTAATGTTCTGTTCAGAACTGACTCAAATGAGTAGAGTTAAGTAGATATAAAAAAAAAACAATAATAATAAATTAAAAAAAATATCTGCAGGGCCATGGTACAGTCTTGAGTTTGAGGGTGATGATGTTACACTGTTAGCCATAAACTACTCCAATGAGCAGCGTTTATTGCTCTTTTAATTTGAAGCTGCTTTGATAAAGATCTGAAGAGAGAAAAGTTGCATATTTATATACCATTTGCTTACTGCAGGTGATCACGTCTAAAACAGAACTGGCTGGAGCCAAAGGGGGGGTTTTCATGTGCGTCTGTGTTCCTGACACACACAGGATGCAAAGGGTCCAAAAAACTCTGGGATGGCTTGCTAATGAGGAAAGCAGATGTGGCATCCAAGCATCCTCCAATGGCTTTCCATTCCTATCCAAATTAGAAGAAAGGAGTAAAATTTTGGAGGTTGATTTCAAATTTGTGCAGCGCTTCGCTCAGGCACAACTACAAAGAATCTCCATGATCTAAAAGGAAAATAGAGATGTTTGGGCACTTTTTCTATGCCACAGGCTTTGAAAGCAAGCCAGAATGATTTACAGTAACAACTAAGCATGAGTTGTGTCCAGGCCTAGCTGGCATAGATAAAAAGAGGAAATCAGTATCACTTTTTGCCAGCAGCTATCCGAACTATTAAAATGGTTCAAGAGTTGATTGTAAAAATCCAATAAGCAGCCACGAGTGCCATTTGTTAGGACCACTGAGGAGATAATTGTCTCCACTGGGAAACAAGTGAGTTTATATTGCCTCAAACTAGAAGTTCAGATTGAGTTTGGATGGTTTATGTGGACATTTTTTGTTTGACATGTCCATTTTATCTCTGCAAAGTGCAGCATGAAGACCTTTTAGGTTGTTGCATCGTCCTGCAAAACTTTTATCACTTCACTTGTGTCAAAACCAAACCCTCCCTAAACTTTCCCATGCAGTTTATCCAGCTTTAAAACTTACCTTCAACTGCTGTTTGATCCACAAACTGTTTTGATCACATTAATCCGTAAACTCATGTGTCAGACAGAAAATCTTCAGGTTTTATTACATTCCAAAGTCCCCTTTTGTCCCCCTGACTTTTTTACACCCTGAGACCTCCTCTGCAAAGAAAAGAAAAGAGAAAAGTTGCTCCAGGATTGTCCGTGTCTAACTTTCTCCTCCCCTCTTCCTCCTCCTGCCGCTTCACAGTCTACCTCCCCAGTGTCTTTCTCGCCCTCCCTCTGCTTGCTCCATGTGTGTAACTCGGTTTCTTATTACTTTTCCTCTCGGCCCCCTGTTCTCTTCCTCCTGCTCTCCTCCCTTCAAATTCTTTTTCAACACCCTCCGTCTCTCTCCCTCTATCTCTCCTCTCTTCCTTTCCTATCTCGTTGGGAGATCCCTGTCTCAAGCCTGTGGTGACATCACCTTGTCCACAACGCTGGAACTGAGCCTGGGGCATCTCTTTAATCTCTTTACTGAGCCTTGACCCTCTCTTTTACCCCCGTTCACCTCTCACTGAGTGATTCATTTCATACTTGCGGGGGAGATGAAACTTTCTTCCATTCTGTCTGGGTTGCAGCTGTATTAAGAATAGAAACACAGATTAGTGTGGCCTGGCCGGTGTATTATGTAAAAAAAAAACAACTTAATTTTACTAAGATTGATGGATCTACATATCATATTACCCTGTGATTGGAGGCTAGGTCAACGTTATTGTGTTGTCACTGAGTTAACATGTCCAGTGTGGCTCTGACTGCAGCACATTCAGGAACATTTCTCTTGACAGCCACATAAATTTCACCTCTATTGTGAGTAAGTAAACAGTTCAGAAGGTGAAAAAAATATTACATTTGCAGCTGATTTATGCCTGCCCACCACAATGCAGTGGTTGGACAGGTACAGGGGAGTATTTTGTTGGGCAAGAGATTAATTTCTGTTCTTTGCCAAGAGGTCAGCTTTTTTTTACCCAGTCAAACCTTTTTATTAACTTGGACTGAAAAAAAAAGTAGTACCTTGCATTCAGTTTATCAATGAGTCTTGCAGCTGTCTTGATCTGATACAAAGATTTGAAATAATATGAATAATGAAATGACTAAATTTTCAAAGATGGAGCTTTTGCAGAGGTAAATTTTTTAAACAAACACGAAAGGTCAATAGTAGGAAATCATCTGGAAAACTGAGTGTCTGTTTCTGTATGTCAACTTGTCTAATGATTCTTCTGCTTTTAAATTGATGGTAGATAAAATAATAAAAAAATATGTATATAGAGCGGGTAAAAAAGTTTTGAACACGTCACCATTTTTCTCAGTAAATATATTACTAGAGGTGCTAATGACATGAAATTTTCACCAGATGTCGTCAACAACCCAAGTGATCCATACATACAAAGAAATCAAACCATAAAGTCCAGAAATGAAGTTATTTGTAATAATGTGGAATGGCACAGGGAAAAAGTATT
>NW_013952630.1:371277-379440 GCF_001266775.1 Austrofundulus limnaeus
GAGGAAAGAAAGAAAGAAAGAAAGAAAGAAAGAAAGAAAGAAAGAAAGAAAGAAAGAAAGAAAGAAAGAAAGAAAGAAAGAAAGAAAGAAAGAAAAAAAGAAAGAAAGAGAACAAAAACACTGTTGTGGTTTCATTGTTCAATTGTCTGACTGTTTAAATTTGTTGCAGCACTGTTTATATCCACACATGTAGCCATAGGCAGCCAGTTGGTCCGAAACCTCCCGGGATATCTACTGCTCCTTCCACCTCACGTTGTGTGCACAAATCATCTTCACCTCTCTCCATCTCCTGGATTTGGCAATCCATTGGGGGGGGGGGATAGATTAATTATTTAAATGTGGAAAGGAATGATTTAAGAGCATAATATGCCTCCTTAAAACAAAGATCCCATGTGACCAGTTCACTCGGACAACGCAAATTTAGCTAATATTTGTAAAAGTGACTGAAACATAAAGACTATTTTGCTGACTAAAGCTAATCAGTTGTGGCCAGCACATAATAATAATAATAATAGAAAAATCTGATAGGATGTAAAACCTTTTGCCAAAATATGTTCATCTGAAAGTAATATGTTCAATTGAGAGTGTGATTTAAATACAAGAAACCATCTCAGTTCTCAGACCTGCATATTTATACGTTACCACTTCAGAGTGCTGGGCCATTCACTCAAAACCAGATGATAGCATCACATAGGTGCTGTAGATTTGCCGGCTGCACAGCCATGATGCAGATCTCCCATTCCACCATATCCTAATTGGTTTAAGATCTAGTGACTTTGGAGGTCATTCGAGTACAGTGATACATTGATTGTTCTGTACCTGACCAACACTTCTACAATCATCCATGCGCCTGTTTAAGAGGTGCATCATGCTACGATCACACCGAATGCGTTTTGAGCTGCAGAAGCGGCCGGTTTACATGCAAAGTCTATGGAGGATGCGCCTCTAGGGGTCGTGCGTCGCATCATGTACGTTTTGGGCGGCGTGCAAGATGGCGGAAGCATTTTCCACGCATGCGGTGCTGCGGAAGCCGCCGCCGCCGCCAGAGTTGAAATATCTGAATTTTTCGCCGCTTGACGCGTCTCCCACTGAAAACCGAAACAGACGGACTGGAGATCTTTACCTGAAATCGACCGTGTGCAGTTGGATTTTCTGGCAGGATATACAGTATCAGCGTCGATGTGGATCAGCTGCTCGGGACAAAAAAAAAGTCCATGAGCTGGGAGCTTCTGGAGTGACGAAACTAACCGAACAAATCACCTCTAAATCATCTGGTGAGTTAATTATCTGCTGTGCGCAACGTTCGCTTGCTCTTTAGTAAATAAATCAAAGCCATTTTCTTTTATTTTATCTTTATTCACCCGCCGAGGACACGCTCCTCCCACACCCTGCTGCCGCCGCTGCTGCTGCTTCTCGTTCTGGTCTGAACACCAGTGCGTTCTTCGGTCTGAACATAGTGCGTCCAACTTGAGGCGTTTTGCGCTTTTTGGCCTCTCAAAACGCGTTTGATGTGAACGTAGCATAAATGTTTGTGAGGTCAGGTTAAAATGCACAAGCTTTAATAGATTCAACAAGATAACATTATCACGTTGCATTGTCTTCTTTGTTGGTAGATTTTTTTCACGATAATTCAACTTGTAGCTGTTCACCTGCAGTGCCCTGCTGTCATCTATTAATGTCACTATTACAAAGAAGGTGTAATCTTTGCTAAAGTTTGAAGCTGTATTAACTCAGATCAGAATTCATAATAATTACTAGACCGTTCTTTCAAAGGTGCTCTGAGTGTTTCTACCCCACAAAGGGGGAAGAAGAGAAACATTTGACAAGAAAGATACAATTATTTTGACGGCTTCTGTATTATACATGAAAGTCTGCTGTTTCAGAGCCCTCTGGAGAGCCTCATATGGTTAACAGATTTGTCTTCTCTACCAATTCTTCACAACGCCGCTTCGCGTACAAGAAAATCAGGTCATGAAGCGGCATGCAACTACAATTTCAATGAGAATTGATGTAAATGCTCCAGTTCACATGCATATGAGCCATTCGTATCTTTGCCAGGTGGGACTAAATTGTGATGACAAGCCCGAGAGACACAATCATAATAGGCTCCATCATGGAGAAAAAAAGAGTGAAAAACAAAAGACAATAAAACAAAATAATAGACTGCTGTGACGGATCGACAGCAGAGATATAATCACGCGAGTCAGAGCCTCGAGGGAAGATGAGGGTTCCGATGAAATTGGCCTCACTTCAAAATGCTGTCTGTGCTTTTGCTAAACAAATTGACAGTGAACATAAGGCTTCTCAGTACAGAATGCTTAGACTGTCCCTAGTTTGAGAAAATTTGTATCTGTATATAGGCATACTGCAAACAGTTAGTATGTGCATGATCCATTACAATCGCACATGTTGTGCTTGGTAGGTGGGCTTTGCCAAATTTCAGGTTTTGGCTAGGGAGCATCGCTGAGAACGCAGGATCAATGAGCTAGTCAACCAGAATCATGCGGTATTCTAAAAAACGTTTCATGATTTAAGAGATGCAAGGCCTAACCAGCTTTATCCTGTTAGCGCCTAAAGTTTCATCAAACCTTCTGTTCAGTTTAAGCTGTTCATCTCTGGGGCTTCACTCTAAATGCAACAGCTATGTATTTGTAAACTAGACACCTCTCAAAATTAAGTAAGCCTTCTCAATTTAAAAAAAAATCCTCTGCTTGTCTAATTTAAAATGAGCTGAAAGGCAATCCGGTCTGATTTGGTTGAGGGCTCTCAAGCTCTCTGCTGCTAGCAGGCATCAAGAATCTCAGGTTTTTGCAATCAGACAGGAAGGGATCACACCTGTTGCAAAGAACCCCAGGGAGTACAGAAGAATGGGCCAAGCTCTCCATTAACTGGATACCTGGGTGTGGATGAGGCGTCAGGGGAGAGGGATCCATATATGTGATTCAATCAGTGATCCATCCACTCCAAAGTCCATGTCTTTCACATGTTATCCACCACCACCCCCTTTCCATCCACAGATATGCTCTGGTTAGAAATGGCCTGTTCTCTGTACCTCCCCACTCTATGATTCTTTCTCTCCCTCACTGACCGTGTGAAGCGCAGGGAGTCAATGGATCCTGGCAGTGTCTTTATTGGCTCAGTTATTTCCACTGCATGCTCTCATGCTCCACTAAGAGGATGAGGGATTGGAGAGCGAGGAGAACAAAGGGAGAAGTCGGGAGGAGTGGATTGTGGTTGTTTCACATAGATAAGGTAGACCGCTGAGCAAAGAAGGCTGTGGAATCAGAAACACAGAAGGCCCTATATACACATTTGCACCTGAGGAGATACAGTCAGTCCCTGTGTCTTCCGTGCAAATACAGAAGTGGATTCTATTTCAAGCTTGAGTGCTGATATTAATCAGTCAATCAATACTGAAAGAGAGGGCCATGAATTCTTATAGAAGAGCACAAAATAAACCACACCAGTGAGTCAGACTATGAAGGACACTGATATTTTCTGATAAACTGAGTTAAAACTCAACCCTGTTTCTTGTTGGTCACTAATCTAACCATAGAATCAGCTTAGCATATATTAGAAGTGCATGTAAGGTCTTTGCAAGCTCTTTGGTCTGCTTTATTGATGTAAAAGGACAAAAATAGCATCAAACTAATGTTCAGGTGAAACATTTCAACTGCTAAAGCTCATTTTGGATATTTTCACATTGCAGGACTTAATGCTCTCCAAACTTGGTTGTTCACATCATATTTTAAATAATAATAATAATAATAATAATAATAATAATAATAATAATAATAATAATAATAATAATGCATTATGGTGCGTTCACACCGAACGCGATTTCAGCGTCAAAATCGCAGCCAACGCTGAAGTTTGAAGCTTGTGCACTTTGAGGTCAGACGCAGGACAGCTGCGCTGCACGGCGACAGCCTCCCCGCCCCTCCCTCCTCTGTCGGGCTCTGTTTAATGTCGGACGAGGAAGTGGCTTTGCTTTATTTACAGACAGCCAGAACGTGTCACGTTCATCAGATAATTAATTCATAATTAATTCACCARATAATTCAGAGAAGAGGCTCACAGCTCGCTTTCAGGACTATTTTTTTTTTCAGTCTGATGAGTCGCTGTCACGCATTGCTGCGGATCAGGACACGACTGCAGCACTCATTTCAGCTAAAGAACAGGAGCTCTGTCTGTTTCAGGTTAGTGGACATCATTCAGTAAACTGTCCCGTCGGGAAATATGTCACTACGTCACACAGTGGAGTCTCACTGATTGGTTGACGCTGCGCGTCGAGCTGCAAAAGTTCAGATTTTCTAACTTCAGCGATTTGCGCCTCAGCGCGTCGAACGCTCAGATCGTTCAAATTGTTCAAATCGCGCTGCTCTAATCGCGCTTGAGGTGCCGCAGAACTTCCCGACGTTGCTTGAAGCGCGTCCACCATAGACTTTGTATGTAAACCTGATGCTACTGATGCTGAAATCGCGTTTGGTGTGAACGCACCATTAGTCATATAGAGCTTTTTGAGACCCTCAAAGTCACTTTTACAATGTTCATGCATCATTCATTCACACACTGATGATAGTAAGCTACATTGTAGCCACAGCTGCCCTGGGGCAGACTGACAGAGGTGGTGCTGCCATACTGCACTTTCACAAATGTTATTTTAACACCAGCAAGTGTGGACACACATAGACACTTTGTTGGTGTTGAAATTAACTCTGTGGGTGTTAAATTAACACTGGCATTTTTGCTGTGACAGCCGCCCCAACCTCCATCAGACTTCATTGTGAACTCCAGAGCACTGATGCAACCCACATGAGCAGAAGATGATGTCACAATGTCACATTCAGCTCACTGTTTAGGGCATGAAAAATGGTAGGGGAACCGCTGTGATTAAATAATTGTCTGGCATATTTGTTTAGTTCAGTGTCCTGCCCCTGACCAGATAGTGCAATGTTTTGTTTTTGGAACGAAGCAACATGTTAAAAGTAAAGTATCAGTCCAGTAACTTTAGTATCGATACGGTCCAAGACCAACGTTGCTATCATACGTTTATGTGGATTCTCAATCATTCAGGTTATGGAAAATTCAAAGAAAAATGACAAAGCAACATGACTTCTATTCTGTAGCTGAAGACGTGTAGAGTTACAAAATTTAAACTGCATGACTCAAAGTTGTTATTTCACGGATCAATCTGTTTACCACCACCTCACTGAAGTAAAAGTCCAGACCATGACCAGCAACATGAGCGAACAGTCTGAGGTCGCTTTGAAAAAAAATGTCTAATGTATCCAATTTAGTACCACAATCTAAAAAGAGTTGGATTTGAAAAAAATCTGATTTGTCTCTTTCAAACCGTCAAGAAAAAAATCTGATATGGTCACATGGGACAAAAACTTAGATTTGGGTGGCATTTGCCTGAAGTGTGAACATAGCCAATGAGACAGGGACAGTTCTAGGGGTGGGACCTAGGGGCACTGATTGGTCTCCTGAAGTGCCCATGTCCTGTCACTCATCTGCCCTTTGCCCAAGAGTGATGATGTTGGATGCAGTTCCATGTGAGACCAACAGGAAATTCCAGCATGAATCAAGCTGATAGAAGTATTTTTTCTTTTCTTAAAATTTGAACAATCCTGCAGAAAAAAGTTTCTCAACTCACCAATGATGACTAGATTTTCTCACTGTGTTTGAAAGTATTTTATTTACGTACATTAAAAATGCATGTAAAATTGGTAAGGAGAATTTACTGTGCAAACTATATTTACACCTTACCAAAACCAGGGATTTGTGTGCAAGGATACTGAGCAAATACTTGGCCCCTCTATGAATATTGTGGCCCCTTGATGGTCCCTTACTTAGAAAAAATCCTAGATCCACCACATCAATGAGATGCCACGTTCTGTAAAGAGAGTTTTGTTTGTTGTGGAATTGTGGAGAGGCTAAATTTGAAGCTTGATTGTTTAAAAAGAATGAGATCAAATAAAAAAACAGATCAAAAGCTAAGTACAGAGTGAGATAAGAAAATAATCTTCACAAAAAAAAAACAGAACAGGAGATGAAGAAGGAAGAAGTCTGCCACATCATCCACTATGACGATAAGCATGTGGAGCCTAGTTGTTCATTTGACATACATTCAAACAGCAGTTTTCCATCCCACCCACCCTCCCCCAGACACTCATTTTTTCCATTTAGAGAGGTTCAACAGGCAGAGAGGGGGGTTGGGTCAGTGGGTTATGCTGACTCAGGCTAATGAGAATGAGAGAAAGAAGAGGAGAGATACAAAGAGACATTTACAAAGAACTGGAGGGAGACCAAAGCTCTGGTAAGCAGTGCAGGAATTACAGTAGCTGAGGTAGTAGTTTTCCATTTGAGTCGAGGAAAGAGTTGATGCACTCATCTGGCTTTGGAGCTGGAAACAACATGCCGTCACACGACCACCACGCCACGTTCTTCAGTCGTTGATGGGATCTCACTGTTGCCAAGAGTTTGGACAGGAAATGATTTTCTTTTCGGCCAGTTTTTTCCCAACATGTTTAAAACAGTTAACACAAATCTCACTGCCAGTGAAGCAATTTAGTTTTCCACAACTAAATACTTGACTCAGACAGATCGTGTTCAATTCTATTTGACTGTTTTCCAGACTGAGGCATCCTTTTTAATGTGTTTTGCATACACTCTAAAACATCCTCTGTTTAATGGACACGTGTACCTCCTTCAGGCTCAACATCCCAATCATGTTTGTACATGCAAAGGATACAAAGGATTTGTTTGGATATCATTCCTTTTAGTCAGATTATGGCACTGTGTCCAAATACGTGATCACACCTGTGCAGCTCTTAATCAAACAAGCCTGCAACACAGTGTTAGTATAATATGATGAGAAATACTTTCTGTAGAATATCCAGAAAGAAGAACACTTAGTATTCATTTGAAAATACTCCAAAATACACAGCGAGACAGCAATAAAATAATATGAAATAAGGGTTGATAGCATTTTGTCCCTAAATATGTTGGTTTAGTTGCACATAATTATTCAATTCAACAAACAGATGAAGCTGCAAACAGACATAAATATTCTCAAAGCGAAGTTACAGTGTCAGGATACTGCCTTATTAAAAAACAAAAATAGAACAGAAAACAAAGAACCAATAAAAAACTAAAGGCTAGTTGTCACCTTTTTTAAAAAGACAATAACCCTCATAGCAGAGACTAGAAAGGAACTGCCATTGTTATTAAGAACGGCCAGAGGCCGAATTTGTGAACAGGTAACAAATATATTTATATACATTTTTGACATGTGTTTGTCTCTTTAGCACAGCCTGCAGCAGGGACGGGCAACTTAAAGGATGGAAAGGGGTCACATTTTTTTGTTGTTGACACTAACAGAGGATGGCTGGCCCATTCCTGGCCTATAGCATGCTAATATTTTCAGTCATTGCATTTAAATTATGACTCAATATCCTTGGAAGTTCCTTGAGTTTAGTATTAAATCAAGGTAATATATTAAACTGAAGATATGCTTTTATGTTAAGAAAATATATAATACTTCATCACAAAGGTGATACAATTATTTAGTGTACATTTTTTTCTCCTGACTAAATCAATAGTAGTTTGGATCATACAGTAGATGAATGCTTTCACTCACAGAGCTTTTATAACCACATCGATATGTGCAGTGCCAGGGTTTTGTATCTCAGCTGTATCCTCAAACTTCTGTATTCCAGGATTATCATTAAAACTTTTGAGGTATGCTGCCACATGCATTCTCTATGACATGTGGAAATCTAATTTCAAGTTAATGGATTTATTATGGAGGACATGTATGGGAGCCAAGAAGCTTGGCAAAAAAGAACACCTCTCAGAACTCAGGAAGTGATGGCGTTAGTTTAAGGCTGGAGACAGCTAAAAGAGCGTTATGATTTGGCCGAGGCTGACTGTTGACACTTACCCTCTAATTGCCCACAGGGGCATGTGCATGAAATCTGCTTTCAAATGTAAAGTGCACTTTGAAAGATTACAGAGACACACCTGAAATACATAACCATTTAGCATCACTCTAAACTTGTGCGTGTGTGTGTGTGTGTGTGTGTGTGTGCGCGCGCGCGCGCGTGTGTGTGTGTGTGTGTGTGTGTGTGTGTGCGCGCGCGCGTGTGTGTGTGTGTG
>NW_013952630.1:379966-387426 GCF_001266775.1 Austrofundulus limnaeus
GTGAAATATATTTATGTTTGTGGTTGTAATGTGACAAAATATGGAAAAGTTCAAGGGGTATGAATACTTTTGCAAACCACTGTATGGTAAGGGAACAAAAGTAGACTACAGGCTATATATTGAACACCAAGAGACAGTATGTGTTGTATACAAATGTGGTGTAAGTCTTTTTTTTCTGCTTCTTCAATTCACATTTAAAGTTATTTACAGCTGATCTCAACTGGGCTTAAGTTTGGGTATAGATCAGAAAGGTAAATTACTCTTTAGTTGGAGGCTTTTAGACTAATCGAACTGTCTGCCAGGTGAACGGAGCCCACCAGGAGTCCAGTATACTTCTGACAGTTGATGGTGGCAGGTTTAATCAAAGTGTTGGCTCATTAACATGGGGCACATGCAGTGGCCTCGTGCTGTCCCTTCCAGGCTTGTTATCTCAATAGAAATCCACCGCAGCATTGGCTAATTGGCCTCAGTGCACAATAAAACTTCAAACATTACGAGAGATCATTAGAAAAGGTTTGGAGCTCGCTAAACTTGTACAGCTAGGTCAAGCATTTCAAAGCATCAGATGGCTGATGGTTCTGCACCTCGATAATGGATTCGGTTTTGTGAAAGGGAAAAAAGTTTGAATTGGAAAGTTGGGAATTGGCAATTCAGATAGCAAAGGCTGGGGCTCTTGTCATTTTGGAGTATTGTAAGTACTACAAAAAATAAAATAAAACAAAAAAGTGTACTCATCCAAAATATACACTAGCTTCAAGCCCTCATGAGGGGCAACACCACCTCCGAAGGACAAACTTCTTAAAATATCACCTTTGAATATATCAATGTTACAGTATATAAAGGCAACAACACCCCTTTAGTATGAACTTTTCAGAGATTTATAAAAACAAAACTCATGTTGACTTGTGAACATCACACTATGAAATATATTAATGGAAAAAAATTGTGACCTACTGAAAACCAAAATATAAAAATACAGTACATCAGAAACTCATTGACACCCGTCCATGAAGGGGCGACTGGCCAATGGGAGCACCGGGACTTTTCCCGGTGGGCTGGTGGGCCGGTGCAGGCAGTGAGGGGAAAAAATGTGTAGTTGCGCCCGATACCAGTAGATGGCAATAATGCAGCAATTCATTGTTTACCAACCACCAACAAAGACCGAAGAAGAAAAGTTTGCTGAAGAAGAGGAAGAAGAAATAATAAGAAGAAAACAAATAAGAAAAATAAGAAAAGCAAAAATGGAGAATAAACATAAGGGAGGAGAACAAAAATTGAGAGAAATGAAAAAAGCATCTACAAGCAAATTCAGCCAAATGTCAGAAACTGACATTTATTTTCTGCCAGTGCATCATCCTCATCCTCACTGGAACCTATATGTCTGGAGAACAACGTGACCAGGAGGAGGATGGTAGGTATGTAGGTGGCTGTATTTTTTTCTAGTTTGTTAACTTTTAAAATAATGCATTTAGCTGTTAAATAACTAAAGCCATTATCATGTGTGGACTAGGTCTAAACTGCGCTCAGTAAACGATAATTTTATAAAAAACGTGTTGCTTAAAATGTTTTAACATCAGTTTTTGAAATTTACATCATATATTGGCAGTCTAAAAGATAAAAATCATAAATGTTTGTGGGTTTCACAAATAACTTTGACCACTTGGATTTTTATTTTATTTTACTTTATATGTATATATGCATGTATGCATGTATGTATGTATCTATGTATGTATATATGTATATGTATGTATGTATGCATGTATTGAATTAAGGTCTAATATACAATAACAGTATATTCAGGTGAAAAAAAATAGTTTAAATTCACACAGTTCATGTGCTGGAAAAAGAAAATGATACCACATTAGATTATAATAATGTTTTTTTTTTTTTTTTTTTTTGGGGGGGGGGGGTTAAATCAAAATGATTCAAAAATGACCATATGGAACACTGAGGGTCAATGCCTGCGAGCTAACTGCTGCTCTGCTATCTTAATAACTTTACTAATTCCTCAACATTATTTTGTACGGTGCTATGAGATGACGTTTGTTGTTTCCGCCTCCACCATCTGCCTCCACCATCGGCCTCCAGCATTTGCAGACATCATCTGCCAGCCCCGACCTTGAATGGGCCAGTCAGGTACTAAATTCCTGGTCAACTCTTTTGCCCCAGTCTGCCCCTGCCTACAGGGGGGCATGCCCTACTATTTGAGAAGCACTGGTGTACATAAATATCTGTGTCAAGTATGGAGTGGGGGTCCCACAATCAAAGAGAGAGATTCCATCAAGACAGGTGTATAATGAAAGGGCTAATTTACTGTGAGTCTAGATCCAGACTGACAAACATGATGGCTAACCAAGTGGGCATTGTGGGGGTCGATAAGCTAGTGATAAGATAGATGTAGCAATCCCAAGTGACTGCAACATTAAGAAGGAGCATGAGATGCTTGAAAAATACCAAGGGCTGAAAGAGGAAATAGTGATGTTGTAGAGATTTGATGTCTCAATGATGCCAGTAGTCTTTGAAGCAGTGTTGTGACCCCCAAAGTGAAAGAGTTTTTCCATAATTTTTCTATATTTTTTTCAACCCATAGCACTAAATGAATTTTAATTGAAAGAACATTTCCAATTATGTTTTTTTTCCCCTAATAATTTTGACAACATTTATTTAGTTGAATGAACACCAGTTTGTAATTTTGGTAAATACCATGGCTCAGTCGTCAGGCATCTGGCCTTGCTGCAATTTTCTTTTCCTTTTTGTTAGCAGCATCCTTTTAAACAGAAAAGCTGCACAACACTAACAACTTTTGCCATCACACTAACATCTGAAAGAAATGACATCCATATGTGTTTAAAAATAGCTACAGAAGTACTTAAACTTTATCCAATGCTTTTTATTATTGTTATTATTGTTATTCTGTTAAAACTAACTCAGCTTCTGAAGAAGATTCAACAGTTATGCGCTCACACATGTAATAGTCTTCAAGTGCAAGCATTCAGCTTTATATTGAGGGCATTCAAAACAAAATTGAAAGGTGCAGCTTTTTAGTATAACGAACCCTTTTTTCAGGGGGTACGTATAATTAGACATTTGACTGGAATACGGTTTCATGAACATGCAGACTGAGCCTTCATTAATGCTTCATCATTTAAATAAGTGAAGTACTTTTGAGTGCAGTATTTGCATGTGTGAGTGCCTGCTGTAAACTCGTTACATGCAAACAGTCTCCCCATTCAACTTAAATGTGCTACAAAAACAAAACATATCCATCAAAGAGCCATCCATTTGGTGAACTCCATCTATTTAAAAAGGTAAAGATGGTTTTCTTTTTAACAGTATTTTGTTGTCAGAAATATGCACACACTGTAATTCTCTCTAGGAAGTAGGAATAATATTATCTAAGTGCATTAAAAAGAACAGATACAAAATATTTTCCACAGGGTAATTTTAAAAAGACTTTAGAGCATGGAGCTGGGGAAACATTGTATAAACTCAGAACAGTTTTAGAGCAGAAGTATTTGCATAGAGGACATTATTATAACCATTTACCAGAAAAAAAAGGAAAAACAGAAAACACATTGCTAATATGTGCACCCGCTTCAGATGTTATCATCCATTAAATGGACATTATTAGCCGTTATCAGTCCCATAGAATGGCTTCAGACTGTCCCGACTGTGCCGCCTAGTGGGTCCTCTGTCCCATAGAATGCCTTCAGACTGTCAGCTGGTTAGTATGAGGCATAAAGCCACTAAGGTTATTTTTATGCAATCTGGTTAATATGAGGCATGAAGACACTAAGGTTAGTTTTAGAGAAAATTACATGGGCTACGATAAAGTAGACCAGACTCCGGCGGTAGCAGATTGTTGCATTCCAATGTATATGGCACTGGTAACCCACTAGGGGGCACAGTCGGGACAGTGTGAACCCATTCTATTGGGACTGATGACCGCTAATAATGTCAATTTAATGGACTGATAACATCCGAACCGGCTGTTACATGGGTGGGTATGCAAAAATCAACTTTTTAAAGCTTTATATCATGTTAAAATGCCATTCTCTCCTCAAAAACATCCCCAGAGTGTTGCTTTGACTCATTCATGCATATAAACAAAATAATAATAATAATAATAATAATAATAATAATAATAATCCGTGAGCTGGCAGCTTCCTGAGTGACAAAACTAACCGAACAAATTGCCTCTAAATCAACTGGTGAGTTAATTATCTGCTGTGCGCAACGTTCGCTTGTTTTTTTAGTAAATAAATCAAAGCCATTTTCTTTTATTTTATCTTTATTCACCCGCCGAGGAGACGCTCCTCCCACACCCCGCTGCAGCCACTGCTGCTGCTTCTCGTTCTGGTCTGAACACTGGTGCGTTCTTCGGTCTAATGTGCGTCCAACTTGAGGCGTTTTTGCGCTTTTTGGCCGCTCAAAATGCGTTCGGTGTGAACGTAGCATAACTGGTTTTCTGCACATTATTTGGGCTTTCAATCAATTACAGGATCATACCACAGATAGGACAATGACCTGAAAACACCACAACCAACCACTAAAGTGAGCTGGAGTAAAAGTGTAAAGACTTCAAAATGCTGAAGGGCTGCAAAAGACTCAGTCACTTCTTCTTGCAACCCAAAAAAGAGAAGCCAAATGAAACAAAATGTTTTTTGTGTGTAAAATTGGGGGTTTAAAAAATTATAAAACAACTTTAAACCAGTTAAGAAGTGTGAACACTTATGCAGATGGTTGTAATGATTTACAAAAACATAAGCCATTTCTGCCAGATGTTTTTTTTTCTCCTTTTTTATAAGAAAAAAAAGTTAGCGTCATCCATATGTAAAGTTTGAATGTTTGCTAAAAAAGTAAATGTGCAGTTAGCCCAGATGGCAGATGGTCGACTACTTTGCCGTGGTGCACGTATACTAAATTTACATTACCTTGATTGAATGAACACTGTCTGAAATATTAGGTGAAATGTAATCAGTACTATATTTCAAATGTATCTACATAAAAATTCATGGTGTTGAAAAATGTGGATTAACATTTGCTGTCTTTGATCAAGTGTAGACAAGTAGGGACATCATAAGATGCTTCTTTCCATTTGGCAGCTGTGCCTTTGCTCTCCTGCACGCTGTCTACCTCTTTCATATGCATCAGTGGTCTTTGCAATTAGTTTAGATTAGCCAGACCCCGCTGTGGGGAATTCAGCCTCAGCCCAGCCCTTTGCCGCGTGTGATATTTTCAGCTTGACGTCTTGAAGACAGCAGCGAGCAGGCACTCATTACAGCAACAAGACAGAGTGTATTAGCGTAACCTGCTCGCTAAGATTCTTTCAGGTTGGAACACCCGCCGTAAAGACCTAAAAATTCCTCACCGTCCTTCTTCTATCACTTTGTCTCGGCCATTAAGAGGTTTTGGAGCTGACCTACTTGCTCCTATGGAGAAGATATGCTCACTGTCATCGTTTGAGATCAATGAAAGTGTGAGGCAAAGAGCAGAGTGAGCAAATAGAATAAGACAGACAGCAAAAGAGAGATATATAGAGAAAGAGACTGTTCCACATCAACTCCTAAGCTGATCGATTCCCTCCTAACAGGGCCTAGTAGCATTGATCGCTGTTTAAGTAGCTTCCTTGGTGTCTTACATTGAAGCCCACACAGCACTGCAGCAATGCTTCAGTGATACACAATGGGCATTACTTATCTTTGATAAGTATTATTAGCAGAGGTAGTAACAAAATAAGTTTACTTGAGTACTGTAAAGTGGGTTTTTTGAGAATTTGAACTTTACTTGAATATCTTTTTTGTTTACTTTTTTACTTTTACTCCACTACACTTCTCTAAAGGCCTAAGTTGTTAGTTTTTTTTTTTTTTTGTTTTTTGTATTGTTTCTATAGTTTGAGTCCACAATCACACTGTACAATTACACACCACTTTAAAACCAACTGCAAGGAGAACAATATGGATATGTGTTCTACTCGTGTTGCTTAATAAGCACACTAGTTATAGGTATACTAGACATGTTTCAGAACTATTGCTTTGTTTAGATCCTGATTTATCCTCCTGATTTTAACATGGACTCATCTCATTTAAGACCCAAGTTTTAGTGTTTTTTAGTCCCTTTGTTCTATTAATGGATTTAAACTAAATATACTTTAATTGGTTTTCTACAAAAGTGTCTAGTTGATTGTAACACAAACAATTTTCAACTAACTAGTACAAATATTACAAATAACTAAAAAGCTCAGTGTGCAAAGCTTCCCCCAAAGATTAGATTCAGAGTTCCTTAAATAGTTATGTACTTGGCTTTATCCAAAAATTTCCCAAGCCTTGTCCTTGAAGTGGTCACTATGTCAAGACTAAATGAGTTGACAGTTCTTGTAAAAGGGGTATACATTTCAGTAGAGCACAGGGTAGGCAATCACCCTGCAACCAGAGTGTTGCCAGTTCAAATCCTGAGGGCATACTGTCATTGTGTCCCTGGGCAAGACGCTTAACCCAACTTCCCCATGTATAAATCTGTTGGTGAGATTGTGGTGGTCTGAAGGGACCATACAGTATGGAAACCGCACGTCCATAGGAGTGAGGAGTGAATGAATAATGAACATGTAAACCATCTTTGAGTGTCTAGAAAAACACTGCATAAGTAATGTATTAATATTACTTTAAATTTGGAGTGGCCGCTTCCATATAGCAGGAAATTTTCCCAATTATTCTTGACTACACTCAAGTAAAACGCATTATGAAAAAAAACTTCAAAATTTTATGTATTTAAGCATTTTTGAAAGGACATACTCCAGTACTTTGACTTAAGWCATAATTTCATAAAGCTATGTTTAACCTTATTGGAGTAATATTTGGCCAGTAGGATCAGTACTATGACTCAAGTAAGGAAACTAAGTACTTTATCCACCACTGATTATTATTTGCAGTGGATTTGATCATGTGCATACATTCCACATGTGCTGTCCAAAAATCTCTGCATGGAAAAGTGCTTTATGCTGGAGGCTTATTATCTTTGCAAGAGTTGACCCATGCGTAACTGTTTGTTGTTTTACATCTCCAGACTGAATTTGCAAATGTGTATGTTCTCAGCTGGAAATACAAACAGGCGCCGGGTGGGGGAGGACGATCTGTGACCATAGAGACGGCAAAAAAGTGGAGCATGAAGGGAAACAAAGAGGAAGGAGGGAGACGAAGAAAGAACGCAGGGCAGGCCTCGAAAGATTACTGCATGAAGGTGGTCTTGGCTGCACGGCTAATTATGCGTGACATTACTGAATAAGCTGTTCCGCTTGCTACATTTTATTAAATAGAGTGAGAGGGTGCATGCCTTAATTCATTATTCATTGATTTTAATGGATTCGCCCCCCCCCCCCCCCCCCCCCCCCACCCTCACTGTAGGAGGACAGAAGCGAAGCTGAGAAACTGTCTTCTGGCCGAAAGCCTGGCTTTCAGGTAATG
>NW_013952630.1:387653-391273 GCF_001266775.1 Austrofundulus limnaeus
CATTTACACTTCACTATGTTTACTTTACTAATTGTGAATTACAGTATTTCTGCTGTTAGAAAAATGCCATTTTAACCACACTAAAAATGAAGCATTGAATTTATTTAACCAAGTTATGTCAACTGGTTCCACTAAACTGGGTTGATTAAAATATATAATTAATATGAGTTTATTTGTTGAGTTTTTATGTTTTATTGGTTGCTAAATAATCTTAACTGAAAACCTTGAATGTCATAAATAAATTAATATTGCTTGCTTAATTCAAGTCAAAGATTCAAAAACTATTTTTATGCTGAAAAATAGTCATTTAAATTTTAATCAAACCTTAATGATGTTGACAATGCCTTTATTGCCATTGTACAGAGCACAATGAAATTACAGTTAATAACACCCATGCACAAAGACACACACATGACAAAAAGTGGGAGAACAGGTGAACAGGTCATGCAGCGTCCAGCAGGGTTCGCGCCTTTAACAGCTAGAAAAACACATTAGGATAGATGAGTTAAAAAATTGCTTGATCCTATGTTTACATCAGAAACATGAGATCTTTTGCACAAAAAACGACTTGCGATAGAGCAAGACAGCCTTGGGCAGGCAAGGGGGTTTAGGTGAGGACACAGAGATGGGGCAGGGTTCAGTGGAGTCAGTGACGTTGAGGGTGGGTCTCCGTGCCAGAACCCAACTCTAGCCCCCACCAGAATCCCATGATGTTATCTTCTCTTGCTCGGCTCACCAGAGTTCAGAGTCGCCTCCTCCTTGACCTTGGGTTCATGGGCCAGGGCCAACACAGGTGAAGGAGGTGGGAGGGAATCAAGCCCTTGTTGACATATCATCCTTGGGGAGTTTCAGGTAAGCATGGCAGTCGAGGCCAAGCAGCCAATAGATAAACACAATTGTTTTGGAATAAAGCAGCCTTGCATTTCCTGCTGCTTTTAGTGTCTTTACTGCATCTCTGAAAGTGGCAAAAAATTCCAATCAGCCAAATTTGGGGTCCTCTTCACCTCTCACCATCTGGAGCTTCACCCAGATGGGATCCTACATGCCAGAGGCTCACTCCTGGGCTGCAATCCTCATCAAAATCACATCCAGTTTACAAATGTTCTCCCTCAGCAACTGAGTCTGTGTGTTCCCAGCCCAGCAGAAACCTTCCAATATGCCCAACAGCTTCTCAACGGCCCGGACCGCCGTTAGGGTTGCTTTCACTTTTCAATAGACCAGGAATTTGCCTCCGCCGATCAGCAGAAATCCATTTATCATAAATCCAAATACATACAAATCTTCCATGTCTTCAATGGACAGTGGTGTGAGACACATCAGTTCCAACTCCCCCAAGAACCATTGGTGTGCCCTGCTGCCACCGTTCCATTAGGACAGCTTTGTTCTCCTCATTCCAGTCTTAATGTGGAAAAAAAAATTGTGTCAAGTGTGTTCAGGGACCAGTTGATCAAATCCATAATTCTTTTTTGTTTTGGGTGGTATGTAAAAAAAGGCTTGGCAGGTTCAGGAGAGAGCAAAAGCATGTCCGACTCCTCTGAAGGCTGGAACAAAAAAAAGTGTACAACATCACACACAATTGCAATTCATTAGTACTTGTAGTGAATGTCTGCATCGTCTCTCAGCTAATATCACTGCAAAGTTTAGCCTGAGATCCGTGAATATGGCTGATATAGGCTTTTCTTGTTATTTTTGACAAACTACATTAGCTGTTGAAAAAATCTTGAATCTGGGCAACCCTAAAGACAATCAATTGTAGATGTGCATTTCTTGGAGAGTTGTATCAAAATATCTCCACTAGTTTATGGGATATTTCGCTAACAGACAGATCAACAAACAAAACAAGCAAACTTTTTTACAGTCAACAGCAGATTTTATGACTGACAGCACTGGCAAACAATAAAGACAAGATGTACCAATATTATTGTTTATTGTACATTTTGTGTATTTTATCACTTTGTGAAGTCTATTTGGAAAATCATTATGCTCCAGAAACTGAACTTCTATTTAAACAAACTATGTGGTAAGCGCTCACAACAGAGTTAAAAGGATCCAGCGATGAGTGTTTCATTTTGTACAAGACATTGATTCAGACCTCCAGCTGTGTTAGCTGCACCAATTTGAATTCATTCCCTCCCAACAACATAGTGGCCAAACATTTTGATCTACCTAAATATGCCAAGTTTTACAGTACAGTGTTTTTTTAAACAGCAAAGAGTTCTGCTCACGTCTTTATACTTGCAGAATTAGAGTACTTTTTTTTCTTTCATGAAAAAGCACACACACATACAGTACATCTTTTTTTTCTTCTCAGATCTAAGTTATCCTTTAAAAGTGAAGGCAAACGAAGCACATGCATACACACTTTAAAGTTAAACCCCTCTGTAATGGGGGGGGGGGGGGGGCTTTGGGAGCAGCTGCTACTGTGCATCTCCAGGATGCCAGTGTGAATTAAAGAGAAGGCTGCTCTGCCTCCTCTAAATGTTTCATGATGTTTACCAGGCTGTTTGTTCTGAAAGCAGATCAAGGGTGGACCACTCCCACTGAAACCCACCAAAGGCAGGGAAATGAGAAGAAGGGGACAAAGGGGGTGAAGGGAAAGGAACAAAAGCAGATAAGTGAGTTTATATATGGCTGAACTGAGAGATGGATTCAGCGATTGATGTTTAGACAGATTAATACAGACATAAATAACACCAGGCTTGTAGCGCAGGGGTCTGCCTTTGTTTATTTTACAGGCAGCAGCCATGATGGTCAAGCTAAAAGCAATCACATTAATTAGATGCAATTTCTATTCATGCACCTCCATTATATAAAAAAAAAAAAAAAAAAAAAAAAAAACAGTCTTACTGGCAGCTGGCTACATGCAAGTTAAAACAATATTTAGAACATGCCTGTGCTCATTGGTGCAATAATTGATGAGATATTCCAGAACATGCAGCAGTAAAGTCGAAAATAAATAAATAATGGCAACATTGAATGTCAGAGCTGATATATTGTGCAGGAAAATAATAAATGTATTAAATTCCTATGTTTCAATTAATTAAAAAATATTTCTGGCTGAAAATTTGATAAAGCAAAAGTAAGTGATTGATTAAATGCTGGGAGAAAACAGGTGGTTGCATTATCTACATATCTATGTATGAGTAATTATAGTTCTTTTTAGCTAAGGAGCCATACAGCTTTATGGAACTTGTATTTAAATATGTAAAACCACACACACACACACACACACACACACACACACACACACGTTTGTTTCTTGACCCCGTGGGGACCTTCCATTGACTTTCATGTTTTTTAGACTTTATATCCTAACCTTGACCATATACTCTAAAATTAACCTCACAGAAACTTACCTGACCCTAAAACTAACCTAAACCTTGGTCCTAAACCTAACCCCACACCTGTAACATGCATTTGGACCCGTGGGGACCTGACATTGGTCCTAAACCTAACCCCACACCTGTAACATGCATTTGGAGTCAGGTCCCCATGATTCACTTCGGTCCCCACCTGGCTGCTTTTTTTTTTGTAAAAAATACCCCACGTTGTAGGAAAAACCCGTACACACACACACACACACACACGCACGCACACACACACGCACGCACACACACACG
>NW_013952630.1:392811-402759 GCF_001266775.1 Austrofundulus limnaeus
ACACACACACACACACACACACACACACACACACACACACACACACACACACACACACACACGATTTAAAGCATCTGCTTCAGTTGTTAACACTGACAGCACAAAGCTATAAGTGGGAGGAAAAAGTAATGAACTAAGTTTTGTTCATTCCTTTGTTTTCAAATAGGTTACAGAATAAAAAAAGTTAATAATCAATAAATAGCTCTTTCAGTGACCTAAGTTTGAGTGGATTGCTGCCATTTTAAAACAATTTCAATCAAGTGTTCTGTTCAATTAATCTTTAGACAGTTATTAATGTGGCATTGCATGACTATTTCTGGCACAAGGTGCCAATATTCTACTGAAAGTAAATAATGGCAATGCAAAATCTTTAACATAAAAAATAATAAATTTGTGAGCTTGGATTTATTTAAAGACCATGTGAGTTCAAATCTATGTTCAAAACCTAGTAGTCTATAAGCAAAATACAAATAAAAGAAATGGCATTTGTGTTTGGTAAATTACTTATTTGTTGTAACAATCCTTCTTGGCAATAAATCTTAATGCTGGAAAGACTGTTAATTTCTCTTTTAAATGGTGCCACATTTGTAAGGAACATGTATTTGTGGGATGAGTAGTAGAATTGAGTATGTGGGTTGTGCACATGAAAAAATATGCCAAACCTTCTCTGCCAAACAGTTTATTTTGCTGTTGTTATTTACACTTGTTTTGAGCTTCAGGTCCCCCCCAGGTTCTACCAATCAGGTGCCCGCTATAAGATTTATTGCCAAGGGTTGTTACCACAATTAGTCTACCAAACACAAATCTCCTTATTTTTTGTGCTAAGTAGTTATTCAATCTTTAATTTAATTTAATTTTATTCTATTTTATTATTGAATTTATTGTGCAAGTTTATTTTATTTATCTCTTTGTTTGGGATTTATTATAATTTCATTTTCAATGTTTTTATACTTTAACTTTTGTACAGTACTTTGGTCAACATTTTAACATGCTGTAGAACATCAAGTACTTGATTGCAATTGTCCAGCCTTTGATTCATCAATTCAGTCAAGTTCCAATCTCCAAAACACCATTCAATAAACATCATTTTGGAATTTGAAAACAAAATGCATTAAGTATGTGTAATTTATGCTGACATCAAGCAGAAACCTGTCGTTAAGTTTGCACAGTTTTCATTTTCTGGGGAAGCACAGGTGGTTCCCTACAGCTCTAATATCCAACAATTGTTGGACCCCAGAAAGAGCAGTAATGGGATCAGTATACATGAACAAATAGGCATAAAAACAGCTCTTATTACTACTCACACTACAACCTTATGAGTTCTATACTTTTCCTTCTCCTGTTCTTAAATTGCAGTGCCAGGCAAATAGTTCCTTGTTAACTTGCCATGTTTCATCGTTCCCAACCCCCACCCCCAATGCCCACACGTCTCCCTCCCTTGTTCCGCTGACTCTTTAAAGGCAATAATTGACATTCTCAGACAAGATCAGAGCTGACCTGGAAGCGAGCAGGGGAGCATTTAGGGGGTGGCAGAGCTCACAATAACCCTGCTGTTCTCTCGGTAATTACACTCAGGGGTATGGAGATTGGCCGCTGGTTATTGAATTCATATCAAATGAAAAATCTACAGAAAGTGCAGGCTGACAATGCAGTGTGGAAATCCCACCGGTATTACCCCACCCACCCACCCCTCTTCCTCTCAGTTTGTCGCTGCTACACACATATTCTTTACATTTAGATACTCTGCATGATCAGCTATGTGTCATTCACTGATTTGCATTCATCATCCTGGATTACCCTTACCTTCTTTTTTTTTTATCTGCACTTGGTTTCATTTCTTGTATAATCAGTTCTTCCTAGTTTCTCACCAACTTTTAGCAGATCTTTTCTTTTAAAGGTCATAAAAGAGCAAGGAATTGTATTCAGCTTACTTTAGTGCGTGAACAGTGCATAGTAATACATTTTCCTTTATAACAATGTTTGCAGTTTTACTTTTTTTACCCCTTGAGTTTGTAAAGTACACTCTGCCAGTTTGCCTCATGTATTGCCGCAGTTTGTCCTCACTCCAAGAGTTCTGTTTCGTGCCACTTGGGGGCGACATGCACATGTGTTTCCATTTGTCGAAAACATCTGCAACAGTGGCACCGCACAGCCCCTGTTGCAACTCAAATGCAGTCTAGAGCCTCTGCGTTGCTGTATCATCTCTTGGGCTCCTCGCCCACCCACCCCCGCTCTCCTCCACTCTCTTGTTTCTCCCAATCCACCACCCCCATTACCCCCTTCCACCACCCCCGTACTTCTTAAATCAGCTGCGATAAAAACACATGCCGGATTGAAATGTCAGAAGCGTATCTCAAACTGCCAGAACATTAACCTGCTCACCCTTAGGTGCCTTGCTTTTCTCAGAGGTGGGGGTGGTGGTGGAGGCTGGGCGGTGAAGGGTGGGAGCTCTGGGGAAGGTAGTGCAGACGGGGAGGAGGGGGTCGTGCTGAAAGGGATAGAGAGACGAGGGAGGTGGGGGTGAAATGCCATTGATTAAGAGCCCTCATGGGTTATGGAGAGCGGGCAGATATGCAGGCAGGCTGTTGGGATGAAAACAGACAGTGTAAGCAAAGAAGACAAGAATATACTCCAGGCAGAGATGGGAGGGAGGTAGTGAGAACACTAAAGCATTGAGACAAGAGTAGGGGAGAGAAAAGAGAGGCTAGAACAAGAGATACAAAGTCAAAAATTTGTAGAAGATGACGATCGGAAAAGGTGAGAGGTGAGTAAATAGTAAGGCAGAGGTAAATGAGTAAAAGGGAAGGCTGGATAGAGTGAGGATACTCTAGTGATGGCAGCTGGATCTGGACAAAGAAGGGTTGCAGGATAAAAGACAATGTATTGCAGATCATTAGATATGTGCAACATCTTAGTCAGTCTAATATAACTGATAATAGTCTGATAAACAATTGTCTATTCTCAATGTTTGTCATAAATTTCTTCATTGGTTGTCTAATCTCTCAGTCTTACCCCATCTTTTTTTGGCATTTTTACTGAAGCCTTCATGGGTCTTTGGCTCTGCAATCCAACTGCTGCTGGTAAGAAAAAAAAGAGTCAAAGATGAATTTTAAAACCAGAGCCATAGGGGGTGAGACACTCAAAAAATAATGCTCCATCTATACCCTGTTGTCTCCCAAAGACAGCATGAATGTGACTGTGATATGAGCAGGAATTTGAAGGCTCACAAATTCTTTTTCTTTTAAATCATTTTGGAGGGATTTCAAAATCAAAAAGCACTGCAAGAAGATCCTTGAATTTGACATGGAGACTTCCACATTGTCGAACCTGAAAATCTGTGGAGCTGTGCAATGATGTTTCCACGTTTCTGCCAAATTGCATGCCATGCTTCACCTGTCCTCTGCTTCATTTCCACCCATTGCATTTGACTCACCTCTGCCCCCCCCCCTCCCACCATCTCCCTTCTTTCCCCCTATTACATCCTCCTCTTGAATATATCCTCAATGTTTCAGTGTCTCCTCTCCCTTGACATGGCCATAAATCACGAGGACTTAGGAGGTCTTGTTTGCATTGGGGTGGGGGGTTGGGGGGTAATTATATGTACCGTATGTAAGCTCTCAGGCCATGATGAATTAGCTGCCCTAAGTAGGCCACTCCTGACTGACACAGATGGCACACGCATCAGTCTCCGCTGGAAAATTCATTACCTGCTGAAGTAGGTAAATAGGTGGAAAGAGAGTTTAAAAAATAATTAAAACCAAAAATAAGGAGGGAGAAGAGAGATGAATGTATGATAAGTTGGTTGGAGCACAAGCCTTTGTGAACCGACACACACGTTACACTCATCAACCGAAATGGTAAAATGTTTTCATGGGTGTTTATTTTATTAAAGGTAACTTCATAGTTTTGTGCATGTTGTTCATGCTGAAGCTTCTTCATGCAGTATATGAATGTGTGTATGAATTGGTGAATGACTAAAATGTGAAGTGCTTTTGGGTCCAAGTGGGCTTGATAAAGTGTTATAGTTCAGACCATTAACCATACATGAAAAGAATATGCAGCATAATTAGCTTGCCTTTGGAGGTGACCAAGTTTATATAAATGCTCATCCAAAGTTGTGGAAACCAGAAGGAGTAAGTGGATATAGTGAAATAGGGTAATTGATAAATGATATGCAAATTACAAACTTAGGATGGATACAGTATAAATTATTCACATGTTTATGTTGTGAATAACACCCAAAAGTTTAACACATGTTCTGACAGTTCAGGTCTAGCTCAGCCTTGGCCACAATTCCCACTTGTTAATTTCCATTGACAAAAAAAGAAAAAAAACTTGAAACATTTTTATTTTTGACAGGTGTGCTGAAAAAAAATCCCTGCTGTGAAAAGCATCACAATATTTAGCAGATAACTGCAATACCGCCACCTCGTGGCCATGTTAGCGGCCTATTACTGGGTGCCAGGGAGGGGATTGGGGTGCGGGGCCGGTACTTTTCAAAACATTCATCAGTTACTTGAGTTAATTTGTTGGAGGACTCATAAAACATAAAATTGACCAATGTGAAAGAGGTTTTGTGTTGCCCAAAAGTAACTCATGTTGTCTTTGTGAGCTTGAGAAAAATTGCACTCCATTTCTTGTAGTTAAAGTCCTTAAAAAATTTGATTTAACTTGTGCCACTGAGGAGTATTTTGATGATTATGAACGTTCTTCTGCGTCTTCAAAATCTCAGCAGTGATAGAATGATTAAAGAAATGACTCTATAGGCATAAGTTATTCTTGAACAGTGAAGGTTTATTCAGAATAACAGAGCCTGTATCAAATCAAGACACTTCAGGCCAAATAAGTGAAAATCTCTCCCCGAACTTCTGGGGTCACTACTTTTTATAATATTCTACTACATTCAGATCTAAACAAAGTACATGTCCCCACTGGGATGGACTTAAAGCAGAATCAACCTACATGCAATTCCTTATAAGGAATTACTGAGACATTAATTTAAGAACAAACAACTCCTTGACTGATTCACACAGGCCTCATCACAATTCTGTAAAGATGACTTCATTTAGCTCACCACCTCCACAAACAATTTTTGAAGAGCTTGTTTGAAAAAAAGGTGTATCCAATTAGTACTGATTATCACCATTATATATATTTTCCTGAAATAGAGTAATTTCTCCTTATTAATTTTATTTATATCAGAATTTTGTGAAATCTTTTTGTTGTCTTTTTTACTTATTCATAAACTGTCCTTTGTCTTCATTTGCAATATTTGATGAGATCAAAGCTAATCTAATAGCTCACAATGTACAAAAATTAATTTTTCAAGGTTACCACTGATAGTTTATTTAATTTTATTGCATTACATCTTGTGTAAAGTAAAACGGGGGATAAAACAAAGCTTGATTGGAGTAACTCTGTTAATGTTCTGAATTACATACTGTACATTATTTTCCAATAATAAAACGCCAAAACATTCACTGTAGAAAAAGCCTATTATAGTTAAACATCAAGTTCAGAAAACTCTGAAATGAAAAGCTATTTCTAGGGTTGTGGTTATACCTATGAATCAATCTAGATCAAGGTTCATGTCACACTACTAAATCTGAATCTGCGGTTAAGGAGCTAAGCACCAGTTTTACCACCATGATAATTAGACTGGAAAGAAAAATGTGATTTATCATTTGTGCATTACTTTCTCACAAAAATAATCCAGTGTAGATGTAAAAAAAATCAGGACATTACAGTGTTTTTGATAAGCTTTTTTATTGTTGAAGCTCAGGTGGATTAGCATTGGCAGCCTGTTGCAGACAGGAAAGTATTTTGAACACAAAACTGATACACTCATTGACTTACCGCCAATACAAAAGCAGACTCCAGTTCGCCTGTGTTGGGATTTCAGCAAAGACGGGAAGTAGGTTGAGACTGGAGGTCTCTTATTGCCAGTGGTACCCTGCATCATGCCAGCCATTGTCATCCTTCAGCTGACAAGTGACGTACGGTGTGTTCCAAAAACATCCGTGACAGAATGCTCTATCGTTTTCTGTCAGCCGGCCAGATGGTGGCAGGGAGAAGACGAAACGGGAATAATGCAGCTGGACCAAAGAATAGAAAAGAAGGAAAGAAGGGAATAAGATGGAAGAATTGGGCTGCGGGTGTGTTAACGGGAATAAGGCAAGTAGACAAAATACATTTATCTTCTGCCATGTGAAAAATCTTTCTTGCCACCCACACCCTTCAACATAACTGCCTGCTCCATCCATAAGTAATGCTTTTCTCCATTACTGGCAAAGGTGCCTGTGAGTACAAAAGAGACACACTTAAAAAAAATCAAACAAAGGAAAGAGATCAAAAGGAAAAATGCTTTTGCAGATATATGCATCCTCAGTATGTCTAAAAGGTATACATGTGCAAACACACATTCACATGGATCAGGTCTGAGGTGTATGTCTTGGTGGTCACTATGACAATGACTCATAACGAAGTTTTCTTTCCTAAAGCTTATACATACACTTTTTGCCACACATGGATACATAAAACCAGCTAGTTCAAAATAGCCATCACAGCAAATTGACCTTAATTATGCAATGAAGCACCAATTTCCACAGGGGTTACATTCTTAGAGCACCCATGGACTGTGAAACATGTGAATATTGGATGTGGTGGCACCATAATGTGGTGAGAACCAAACAAAACACACACGAGCAAAACAGTTAGCAGCTACACAACTATATTTCCATTAATATATGTTACAAAATTAAGAAATTACATTATTATTATTATTACATTAATAATTTAGCTTAAAAATAAAAAGGATGTTCTTTACAGTACTGTATTTCTGGTTTCTGCAGCATCACGGGGCTTACAACAAAATACAGATAGTTAGTCCTTTACCATTTTTTTTTCACAGAACCTAAGTCTACAACCTGTGAAACACAAATTTGGTTGACTTTGCTTTTTTCAACAGTTTGCCAAAAATAGTTATATTTCTTATCAATATAAGATGATCTCAGTTGAATTTCTGGCATAAAAGTGTTATGATGCTTGTGTTTTGGTTATTTTTGGTAGTATTTTTCAGATTGTTTTTCATTGTTTGGTATTGTCTTATTTTCTCATTTCCTATTTTCAGTTTCCTGTGCCATGTTTACCTCAGTCAGCTTCTTAGTATTTTTCCAGCCTGCCACACTCACCTGTCCTCAATTGTAATCACCCAGCTGTTTCCTACTTCCACTCAGCCCTGTTTGTATTTAAGGATCTTCTCCATCACTTCAGCGTCCGACCATTGCTTGCCCATGTTTGTTCTCACCTCATGCTCCAAGTTTTGATTTTTTTTTGTTTTGTTTTGTTACCTTGCCATCATGTTGTTTTATTTTCTTTATTAAAGTCTTTTTAATTACTTTAAGTTTGGTCTGCCTGCCTGCCTGCATTTTGGGTTCTCCTCACCACCAAGTCGTGACAAAAAGACAATGAGTAATACACTAAAAAAAGGGAAAAAAACACTGCAAGGCTATTAATTAGGCATTTGGAATGTGTGCCAGCTTTGTGTGTTATTTGGTTTGCTGGTGTTGGTGACTGACTGTGTCATTTGTAATTAGTTTGGTTTTATTTTAACTTGCAGATAAATCTTTCCCGACTACTTACCTGTGTTTTTGGTGTCTCCATGCCCCACCTTCCCTCATCTTTGTTTCATTTCCTCTCTGTATTCCCATCTCATTTGCACAGACTCCCAGTCTCGATGAAGGTGCGCACAGATCCAGCTGGTGTGTGTCATGCTCTGCTGCTTGGCATTGCTCAGTAATGGCCACGGTGGCCAAGAGAGCAGCTGGACGCATGCAAACACTCGCCGCTCACACTTGTAGGGTGGAGAAAAGTTTTCCCAGAGCCACAGGATTTATGCTTCTCATCACCACATCCTTGTCTCTCAGTGAGAACATGGCTGGGATGGAGTGGGGGTGTTAAATATGAGCTGTTGTTTCAGCCTGGAGTGCCATCCAAGGACCTTGGAAACTCTTTCAGTGTGATGACCAGTGGTTACTCATCATGTTCATTGAAAAAATAAGTCCAGCCTCAAAAGTGCCATGTGAACACAATCCATAAACATTTACACAGCCATCATTTATGTATTATGTGCTTATTTACAAATAATTATGTGGTTCAACTTACAGTACTTCTAGTGGGAATATCATATTTACCATGCAATGTTCTTTTAAGTGCAATGGCCTAAACTTATGTTGTACTTTATCAAGTCCAAGGACTCCAAAATGCTTCACACTTCAGCCATTCATAACACTCTGATGGTGGTAAGCTACATTGTAGCTTCTACTCTGGGGATAGATTAACAGAGGTGAAGCTGCCATTCATCAGTGCCACCGGAGCCTCTGACCACCAGCAGCAGGCAAGGAGGGTGAAATGTCTTGCCCAAAGACAACTGAAATGGATGGAGTGGGGGGCTCAAACTGGCAATCCACAGGTAGCAGGACAACTCTCCAAACAACTCTTCCACAGTCACCCCATTTTCAGATGGCAGCAATCCAATTTAATCTTGACATAACTTGGACTAGCCCTTAGCTTGTCATCATGGTCAGAGCTAAGATTTATGTTTTCAAACTGGTGTTGTTCAATGAACAATCTGTAGCAGTTAAGACATTATCATTAACCTTTGTTTTTCTCTATATGTCTGTATACATGGCAGTGGAAAATCAATGTAATTTACTGACAATCCATATAAATTGAAACGTACAGTATGTGTTAATGTACCACAGGTTAAAACTTAGACTTGCGGACTAAAATTAAGAAAATTCAACATTTTAAACAGTACACTTTTCAGTTTAGTAGTTGTTTTGATTTGGTTTATCATCTTACAAACTGATTTTAGCAACATTATTTAGCATTTGTTTATACAATGTAGTAGTTTTGTGCTAATCAATTACCAGGGCCTTTACACAACAAAGCAACCTGTCTAGGGCAACGTCACCTTAAAATTGGCTGCTAACGTTACTTGCTGGACACAACATAAATTCACAGGAGGTAAGGGTAATCTTCATTCAGACTGTAATTCATTGTGTTTTGATTCAATAAATCAGGATTGCTTTGGTTGTGAGGATATATTTTTGGAACTGTTAAGTGTTGCCGCCTTTAATCAAAATTTGGCAAAGGCAAAGAACTCTGGTTAAATGGGCTAAAATATGTGCATCTAAAACAGACTGGATAAAATCCCTTGTTTTTCAAGTGTTTTAGCCTGTGCAAATGTGGTTTTCGTTCTACATTAGAGAGGTGAAATTTGTTAAACCCTGTTTCAATTGCTAACCAGTATAATATTGTGTCAGTTAGACTTGTAACTGCGCCTCCCCACCACACAAATTTCCCTTATATTCTGCCCATGGGGATGACAGTTTCAGTGCCACAATCCACAACAACAGTCCACACAGATTTTGGCAATACATTGAAGTTGTGCAAGTGAGCCAGCATTTGCTGTCACAATAATACATGCAGATCCATGACCATATGAATTTAATTCGGGATCCACGATTAGTTTTAACATTAGACTTTATTAATTTTTTTTAAACTAAAATTTAAAAATATGTTACACAGACTGAAACATTTACGTGCACACAAAGCATACCAGGTAAATGATGACGTCAACAGGTCCTCAGTGCGAGACTGCGAGCAAGCTTTAACCATCCTGAAGGTTAATGTTGGACAATATCAGAAGATTGGCTCTTTTAAATGAAACCAGAGAGCGTTGGTAGAGAGGAGAATGCAGAAACGACACAGCCAGCAACTAAAAATGTGGTTGGAGGACCTCAGTTTAGCTTGTTAGTTTGTCCTGCTAGCGCCGAGCTAATATATATGAGGCAATATAGCATTGGCGCTAACACCAAATCTAAGGCTACGTTCACACTGCAGGCAAATCCGACCCAAATCCGATTTTTTTGACCCATCTGACTC
>NW_013952630.1:408288-413776 GCF_001266775.1 Austrofundulus limnaeus
AATTTACGCAGCTCATTTACGCACGTTTCCTGAAGATAGAAGAGTTTGTTGAATCTGACGTGACATGTTCGTACAAACCCTTTGTACGAACAAAAGTAAGAGAAATTTAGGATAAAAATACGAACATGTTCTTGCATGAGGCCCATTGAATGTAAGAAATTGTGTACTTTATTACTCTTTCATAAACAATAAAAAAGTCAAATTACATTTATGGTTTTGATAAAATCATTTTTAACTAAAATGCAAAATTATATACAGTATGTTCAACAGCTTTCTCTGTATGTAGAATGCATTGCCTTCATAAAATATGTTAGCAACAGAAGATATAAATGGGAGAAATCAAATCAAATAAATTCATCACATGCACAGGATATGAAGTCTGACTTGCAGTGAAATGTTTTTATGACACAAATTGAAGTTTAAAAGTGCACAAAACACAGTGAAAAATCCTGATTTTCTTGTAGAATGACAAATGCAACCTCATCACACTGAGACATCTTGCCCTGCTCGCCCTTTCTGCGAGATGTGTGGAAGTATGTGTGATCCTGTTGTGAAGGGTCCTCCCACTGGGTGTGGACTGAGTTCAGATGTGGTGCAGGGCGTGGAGTGAAGATGCTGGAATCAGGGCATGGAGTGAAGATGCTGGAATCAGGGCGTGGAGTGCAGACGCGTGCATCAGGAGGCGGTGTGGAGACACTGGCCTTGTCTGGGACAACTGGAGATGAATCCACAGCGCAGTCTGGAAAACATCAACAAAATTAAAATGTACACAGTCTTTGCATAGTAGAAACAGTAAAGTGTCACTTATGTTTGTAATTTTTGTTTAACATTGTGTGGAAAAGTTTCTCATTCAACACTTTCACACATCACATGCCCTTGTGACACGACTTTGAATAAGGGAGATAATTAAAGTATGGATGATTTTGATTTTGTTGAAATCAAGTTGGCATACTAAAAGTGACTAATGTGGTAAGACTTACTTAGGGTTTCAGGCATTTTGATAGGCTTTGCTGTTCCTTCTCCCTTCTTGAACTTGGGGAATGATAATCTGTACATGGGCTCTCCAGATGAGGTAGTTGCTTGCAGATGTTGTGCATTTTCATTGAAATGCATTGCAGCCAAGTAATATCTGATTAAAATAGCATAAAAGAATATTACATGTTAGTTTGGAGTTGCACCATTAAAACTCATCTAACACACAGTATTTTGAATAATGAAAAAAAAACATAAATACAGAGTGACTAAAACAACACTGCTATTTACCTGCACAGCAATCCCAGGTAAGGACAGTGTGACATGTTTTGGGCAAAGCGGAGAATGGCTCTGTGGAAACCTTCTACTGCTGGTTTGAGAGCCAGTGCTGGTAAACGTCCTCTCTTGCCTTGTTGCTATAGACTTCTGGGGGGGAAATAAATGATTTACTTTACATGACAAAAAAAGTTTAATAACCACAAACATATGAAAAGATTACATAAGTTGCAATTTGCTACTTTTATCAATGTTTGTCAAAAAGCAAAAATATAATGACTATTGTAGCAATATGATAAACTACAACAACATTGTACTGTGCAACTTGTAAGCTAAAAAAAGTACTTTTCATACAAATAATAAAAAGACAATACAAAATAATGATTGTAATTTCAATAATTAAAAATCTTGAACAATGTCAAAGATTATGTAATGTATTTCACTTTAGTAACTAAATATTTAATTATTTCATTAATATTACTTAGGAAGGTATAACAAAAAATTACTGTGATTTACACAATTCTTTTTACTTCAAGAAACTTTGAAAACAATCAGTGGATTGTCTTTAACAATAGTTTTTATTTTTTTACTGTAAGAATATTAATAAAATACATTAATAACTTTCTTTAGTCAAAATATAGGCTACTCTACCCACTTACATCACAAAAAATGAGGAATGAGGTAGAGATCGACCTATACAGGATTTTGAAGGCCGATATACAGATTTTTTTAAACATCAGTCTACCCGATAAGCCGATATGTGCAGCCTATATTTTTTGGCCGATTATTGAAGCCAATACTACTTTTTCTTCCTCCATTAACATGATAAAAATAAGAATGATAACAAATGTTACACAAGTCTTAATTTAAAATAAAACAAACAAAAAAAAAACATTTATTAACCAAGTCTTGTCTGATGAAGCTCTATAAAGTGCTGCAACACAGAATTTCTTCTTTCAGCCCTTTCTTTAAAAAATGGAAATAAATAAATTCATTATTTATTTTATCTAGTGCTAAATATTCTGTTTTTACTTGTATATTAATAAGTTTGTTTTTTTTTACATAAAATGACTATATTCCCAGCATTTTTGATGCAAAAACAGCAAGACGCCTAAATAAAACTGTCAGAGCAACACAGAGAAAAAAAGGACAGACACACATACATCTTGCTATCCTTATGAGGACTTCACACACAGCGCTCACAGCATCTCTACCTCAGTCTGTTGCTCCTTTTTTTAACACCAGGCAAAAAATGCATTTAAAACAGCTGACGTTAACTTTCGATCACAGTTTGGAATGTACACTGAATAGAACCAGCATCACGACTTTTATACTGCGAGCAGAACAAACATGATGTGAGCAGCGTCTGGTTCACATGGTGGACGGATGCGCTCCCTAAAACGTAACAGCGAGAAAAGACTGAAAGCTTTTTTTTATTGTTTTAATCCAGCAGGGAGAATAGAGGTGCTTTTCTATGCCTCCTGTGAGCAGCTCCAGCATTTTTAAAAAGAAAAACAATGCAGACACTCTAATTACAGTGTGGTTTCAAACCGAAAGTAAAACATGTCGCAGCGCTCCCATCTGGAAAAGAAACTTAAACACCGCTGATGGTTCTCTCTCCCCTCATATTCTGACACAGAGGGTAGAAACAGCTAAATTAGACAGTTAAAACACATTTACAGTTCATAACTCACCCTTGTTGTAGCATTCATCCTGTGTTGTCAGTAAGCACTTTCCCCACTGTTGTGGATATATTTCCTTGAAAAATAAAACTTAACCAGGCACTTTGAAGAGGCTGTGATGCTGGTAGTCTATGTAGATAATCATGTGGGTTCACACACCCCAGAACCGAACATTTTGACTTCTGAATTTGCATTTTCGGCATGACGCTATGTGAACTACAAATTCACAGCGAGGGGAAAAAATGGAGGACTATGAAATCCAGTTGGCCGGAAATACATTACCATTAATGGTAGTTCCGAAGAAAAAAGTGTGACGAAACAAACAATAAGATGAAATAAGCAACAGCAGATTTTGAACAAACTGAAAAATTTGACCGATAAAATAATATAAAATCTCTTTGCAGTAACTGGACAGAAAAAATTAAACTTTTCTACACTCTAGACACTGTAATTGCAGAAAAAAAGTTTATAAATACAAAAAAGTGCATTTCGCATAATATGTCTCCTTTAAATAACCTGCATCTTATAAGGCATTTATGAGAAACAGAGAAACATAAACAGTCATTACAGTGTTGACACTTAAAAAGTGTGGGAAATTTGAGGGGGAAAAATCCTTTGCAATACATAAAACTCTACAGTTATGTTTGAAGCAGGACTAGAATTTATGATACTGTTAACCTTTCATTCAAATGTCTTTCATACTAATCAAACAACTGGCAATCACACTGGGCTTGTAGAAAATCCATTTTAATGTGTTCAGCTTTTCTAATTTAACCCTGCTTTGCAGATCGTTTTTCTTTTTGTCTTAGCACTGTCATCCTTGTGGAACATTGTCATTTTCCGCTGAAAATGAAAAGCAACGGCTACTTCTAATCAAAGCCCTGCCCGGCCATTTCTAATGTTGGGGTTTTGTGCCTTCCATTTTCCAGTGTTTCAAGTTCATCTTAAAACAGCACTCTTATCTATGATGTGGGCGACAGTTTGCTCTAAGCACTACTCCTCTGTGCTGAGACTCTAAAGAGGTTTCTAGAAGTTGAAATTGCACACAATATTAGAGGAAAATCACAAGTGGCAAAAATGTAAAGGAAAGAAAGTTTACCGGTATCACCATACCCTTGACATTCCTGTCAAGGTTGAGATGTCTTGTGCTAAAAAAATGGTTGGAAATGTTAGCTTATGTTAGCTGAGACTAGATGATTCTTTCTCTTTACTTTAGATGTAATTGACATTTGAATGTGAAACATTATTTACGATCACCGCTACTTATCTCTAAATTTAGAAAGCGCAAATCTGCACATCATTTTATGAAATTCGTAAAACCCTAAAGTGCAAAGGAGAAATTTAGGTCCACAGTTAGCACATTTACATTTTAGGGCAGAGGTTCTCAAACTGGGGTACTGGGGTCCTCCCCCCCAGGGGTCCACGAGAGGAATTTTGAGGGTCCTCAAAAAAATTCACTAAACTGTTAATTTGTTTTTTATTTTTAAAAATGCATGGAGAACAATGAACTAATAAAACAAACATAATAAACTTAATAAAATATATATTCCCATGGTATTTAAGGGTTACAATGACAATAAATTATCTTTTAAAACAGCATGGGGTTTATGAGGGGGTCCCTGGAATTTTTTTGCCCTTGTAAGGGATCCCCAGACCCAGATGACTTGAGAACCCCTGCTTTAGGAGACTAGTGCCCACCACTGATGAATGGTTTTGCTACCTTGGTTGTCCTAAGTTGATTGCACACTTACAAAGTTCATCCATCTATTATGGGTCATTTGTTTGGGATTCTAGCTTTAGCAGGGGGAAGCTCATAAGTTTCTTTCCACAGACACCTCTTCTACAGTAGCTCTTCTGGGAGGATTGTAAAGCGTTCTAAGGCCAGTCAAAAGACGGTCTCTTCAGTGTGCCATGAGTCTTCCCTATTCCCCAAATGAACATCCTCAGAAAAGCTTCTTCTTAAAGTGTCCAGGGGGCATCTTTACTAGATACCAGAACCATCTCAACTGGTTCCACTCGATGTGGAGGAGCAGTTGAGCCAGCCCAGCTACTCTGAAGATAAAACTAATTTTGACATCCCATATGTGCGATCTCATTCTCTTGTGACTCTGGTCTCTACCCAGAGTTCGTAACCATAGGTGAGGACAGAAACATTGATCGACCGGGAAACATAGAGCTTTGTTTTGCAACTCAGCTCCCTCTTCACCAGAATGGACCAATACAGTGTTTGGAATACTATGGTAGCTGCATCAATTTGTCTGTGAGTCTTGCGCTCATTGTTTTTCCCCCGGTACTTTTTAACAAAAAAACTTGAGTGTAAAGTGAAAAAGATGTTAAACTCAGCAGGTGAGTTTGAGTAGCCAAAAGGACATCTTGTCCAGGTGTATTGTCTGCCAGCGAAAGAGAAAGCTAGTTTGTGTTGGTCCTCGACATGCACAGGGATGGTCCAAAAACCAGACGCAATGTCGAGGGTTGAAAAATATTTACTGTTGTGGAATACTGATTATGTATCACCTTGACACTGTCCAATTGTTCATATCTTGTGATATCCCTGGACG